>NC_057807.1:637700695-637702567 GCF_018294505.1 Triticum aestivum
GGGCCACGTGGCGCGCACTGGTTGGCTGCGGTGGCGGGGCGGACATGTCCGGCTGCGGCTGGACGTGTCCGGGGGCGGCAGGAGGAAGAGGACTAGGGTTTCGGGGGGAATAGACCGCGAATTTCGGGGGAGGGGTGTTTATATAGGTAGAGGGAGCTAGGAGAGTCCAAATGGAGCACGGTTTTCGGCCACGCGATCGTGATCGAACGACCGAGAGTATGGAGGGGAGTTAGATGGGTTTTGGGCCGCTTTGAAGGGGTGTTGGGCTGCAAAGAGAAAGGGGGGTTTCGGGCTACGCGGTTAACCGTTGGAGTATGAAACGACCTCCAAATGGCACGAAACTTGACAGGCAGTCTACCGGTGCTATACCAAGGCCGCTTGGCAAGACTCGGTTCATTCCAAAAACGTTTAACACCCGCTCACAACGAGAGGCAAAAGGGGAACGCCGGAGGGCATAGGAGCGCCGGATTGCAAAACGGACAACGGGGAAAAAACTCAGATGCAAGAGACGAACACGTATGCAATGCAATGCACATGATGACATGGTAAAATGCAACACGTAAGCAAATGACATGACAACGACGGCGAATAACTGACAGACACCTGGCGCATCGGATCCGGGGCGTTACATGCTAGCTGGGCCACTACCCAAACCACTCACCTAAACCTAACATCAAAAGCCGGAAGCCCCAGCAGAGCCACATACCGGGTCTGGGGCACAATCCGGTCAGACACACTCTTGTGTCGTCGCCGCCTTCTTCCACAAGTTCGTCTTCAGATTATACTGAGTCTTCTACTTTGTGAGGGCCACTTCTGCCATCGACGTCATCATGACGCCAGACAGCTACCTCCTCCTGCGCGAGTCCATCTCCGCGCATCAGACGCCGAGCCTCCACAACGCCATGCCACCGATCCCCGCCGCCATGAATGAGTGAGATGAAGAACTGCTCCACCATGGCAAGTACAAGGTGAGGAAGGGCGAGGTCGCCATCGGAGACACGACCGGAAGATAAGCACCGCAGTCACGAGACATGCCCGGAGCTGCGACGCGCTAAATCAGACGGGCCACCACTAGGAACCAGACAAGCTCGCCATGCACACCCAACATCCCCATGCCCAAGTCGGCGCCTTCAAGAAGGTGACGACGCTGTGGCGCCGCCGCCGCTTAGCCACCGGGGCTAGGGTTTTCACCCGGGCGCAGGGGAAGGGGGGAGGCAGGGGAGGTTTAGCCTCCGCGCTGCCACCAAGGAGGGAATGGCGTCCGGGACGCCATCGACGCCGTGACCGCCACCGGCGGCCAAGGGTTTCCCCCGGCCAAGCACCCTGCCGCCACCTCTGAACCAGACACAACATCAACAGGCGCGTGCACGCCGGAGATCCAGGCCGGCCGGAAGTCATGCAACACGAGCGAACCAGATCGCCTCCGATCTGACGAGGGGAGCCCGGGGCCTCCCCACGCCATGACCATCGCCCACCGGGACCTCGCTCCCCGCGCAGCCGAGGAGATCCGGCCTACCTCACCGACGAGCACTCCCCGCCGCCGGAGGAGCGCAGTCCGCCCCAGCAAGGCCGCCACCTCAGATCAGCCGGCGCGGATCTGACCAGAACAAGCACCGCCGCGAAGAACACTGCGCCGCCACCGGCCCGCGCGCTCCACCGTGACGTGCCGCCACCGGCCAGCAGGTCGCGCCACTCCGGACCGACCACCAGCGTGGGCCACCCGACGCGCCGGCCGCCGAGCTCCGCCGCCGCGCCCGAAGAAGCAGCCCCCCGCGGCCCCTGTTCCAGGCGAGGTTAAACGAGATCCCGCCGCCGCCGGCACCGCGCGGGCTTTGCCTGGCGGCGGGAGGAGAGGAAGGAGGTGGGGGCTGG
>NC_057807.1:637703033-637819141 GCF_018294505.1 Triticum aestivum
GGGGCGACACAATGTGCAGCTCACGGGGCGGGAAATAAGTTTCATACACCAATAAGTAGAAGTGTAGAACCATAAGTGCATGGAGGAGGTTGGGCAATCCACGCACGCTTCAACGGTATGCTTGTGTATGTGGTGAGCATTGCATGACGACGTGTGCGCGTGGTTCGGTTCACCTTCCATTCCATCGGAGAACAAGTGAAAAATCTCTTTTGGTCGACCGGGTCTCCTCCGCTCTCCACCAACCAAAAATCTTGGTCACCCTCACCCTAGCTCGCACGTCAAGCCACTGTTGTTCGTCACTGATGGCGATGATGAACACACGACCAGTCGCCAAAGCACTAGGATTTGAAAGCGTCTTACAAAAAAGAATCTAGATGATTTGTCGCCAAACACCAACCGCGGCTAACAAATTAGCTAGGGCGACCGTGGTAAAAAAAAAGGCGTTGATAACGCGTGCGTGGATTCCGTGCTCCCGGTTGGACTTTGCACCAGTTAGTTCAGAAAATATATTCAAAGGACATGTATTTTAAAATTTCAAAAATAATAATCTTGAAACAAGTATGCCAATTACATATGGTACTAGCATACGATGCACATACAGATTTGCGTGTGAAAATGTGTTAGTTCATGTTCTTCAATCAACAAATGATATGGTGCCTGCTAGAAAAGCAGTTTTTCTGCACCAAATTTGTTTTTTTTCACAGGGCACAAAACTTCATGTAATTGCACCAAACATAAAGGTTTGTCTGTAACACCGTGTGTATTTTTCACTATTTTTGTAAAGAAAAAAGCAAAAGCTGGGAATTTTCTTTAGTCATGGCGTGTGCCCCCGATTAGTTACCGATGATGATGCACGGAAACTTCCAACAAGACATGTCCACGTCTCGGTACGAAATGAAGGGAGACTTTAGTGAGCTTTTGAACCCTTCAACCCCGGCCCTTTGACATTTGTTCCCTACCTCCATCCCAACTCTTCTCCGGGTTATATATACACCCATCCCCGATCATCGTGACCACAGTACCACAACACGTACGCACCAACAATCTCATCGGCTCTTTGAAAAGAAAACGTCTCGTTGGCAATGGCGCGCTCCAGAGTCTCGATCATGTCATCGCGGGTGCTCCTGTTGATCGTGGCCGTCGCCGCGCTCGTGTCCGCGTGCGTGGCGGACCCGGAGCCGGTGCAGGACTTCTGCGTGGCGGCGGCCACCAACGGCTCGGCCGACCACCCGTCGTACCCGGGGTTCCCGTGCAAGCCAGCGTCGGCGGTGGTCTCCGACGACTTCTTCTTCGCGGGGCTGGCGCGCTCGGGCGCCGCCGACGCGGCCGAGAGCCCGTTCGGGTCCAGCGTGACGTCGGGCAACGTGGCGGCCTTCCCGGGGCTCAACACGCTCGGCGTCTCCATCAACCGCGTCGACCTCGCCCCCGGCGGCGTCAACCCGCTGCACAGCCACCCGCGCGCCGCCGAGCTCGTGCACGTCGTCTCCGGCCAGATGCTCGTGGGCTTCGTCAGCACCGCCGGCACTTTCTACTCCAAGGTGGTGCGGGAGGGGGAGAGCTTCGTCATTCCGCGCGGCATGGTGCACTTCCAGTTCAACACCGGCAAGGAGTCCGCCAGGGCCGTCACCGTGTTCAACAGCCAGCTCCCCGGAGTTGTCCTCGCCGCGCCGTCGCTCTTCGGCGCTGACCCGGAGATCCCCGACGCCGTCCTCTCCAAGAGCTTCCAGGTCGACGGCGAGATCATCAAGCTCCTCAAGTCCAAGTTCCGGACTTAAAAAACGACGCACGCTTAATTTTGATTGGTTTATTGTTATTATACACTGTACACCAGTAAATACAAACACCTAAAGTTGTTCACTGTTTCATGTAATTTTGATTGGATATTAAATGCGTCAATAAAATTTAAGTTCAAATTCAGTTCAATTTAAAATCAAACTTTTACCTCTTGCTGACGGGGGCTATTTTTAGAGGTCTGAAAGTACAAGGACTTTTCTTTTTGCAAATACGAGGTGTAGTGCGAGCGAGTCAAGCATTGAGTACAAAACACCTCAAACGTAATAAAAATTATATCGAGGTCCATGGACCACCGAACGACCATTGCCGCCGCCAGAATGAGCCGTCAACGCACCGTTGTCGTCGCTCCCTACCGGAGCCGGCCTGACTTTGTCGACGACAGCCGGGAAGTCTTCGTGCACGTGCCCCTAAGGACCATTGCCCTGGAGCCGCAGTCATCGCCGATGAATTGATCTGAGGAACCTGACACCAAATATCGTCTCTTTGCGTACGCACGACAAGATACCCTAACCTCGCCACCCCAAGGAGCTGGCAGGCATCTATGCCGGAGCTCCGTCTAATCCGTCCCAACGAACGAACTTAAGGAGAATAGGAGGCCGAAAGACTGACTCGAAAACGAGGCGCCGCCATCCATCCAAACGCTGCCCCCATGAGGACTAAAATCCTACCAATCTACTAGCCTGATCTGAAACACCAGAAATCCCCTCTCCGCCACGGGCCTGAATCGACAGGAGGAGGGGAGGCGAATGCACGGACTCACCGGTGAAGATCGAGGGGAGAAAAGGCTTTCCCTAGTCGCCTTGCGAGAGGAGAAAGAAAAGATGTGGTAGTGCTAATTTTCTAACTCTCTTACACCATCCGATAAGTTTGTATTATATTTTTTTACAAGTAAGTCTATATTATATTTTTACAGAATTTTATGTCAAACATTTGATTTTACAAAGTGACCCCACATGTCAGAACCATGTGGCGTTTCTTTTGCGGGCGAACTTTGTATTACTTGTTGGAGAACGTAGCAGAAATTCAAAATTTTCTACGCAACACCAAGATCAATCTATGGAGATTCTAGCAACAAGAGAGGGAGAGGATGAGCATCTTCATACCCTTGAAGATCGCTAAGCGGAAGCATTACAAGAACGCGGATGAAGGAGTCGTACTCGTAGAGATTCAGATCGCGGTTGATTCCGATCTAAGCACCGAACAACGGTGCCTCCGCATTCAACACACGTACAGCCCGGGGACGTCTCCTCCTTCTTGATCCAGCAAGGGGAGAGGAGAAGTTGAGGGAGAACACCGAGAACACGACGACATGGTGGTGATGGAGCTCGTGGTTCTTCGGCAGGGCTTCGCCAAGCACTACGGAGGAGGAGGAGGTGTTGGAGGAGGGAGAGGGCTGCGCCAGGGGAAGGGTGCGGCTGTCCTCTCTCTCCCTCACTATATATAGGGGGAAGGGAGGAGGGGGAGGTGCCATAGGGTTCCCTAGGGGAGGGGCGGCGACCATAGGGAAAACACTAGATGGGTTTTGGCGCCCCCACCCCCTAGGAAACTTGCCCCCCAAGCCGGGAGGGGCGGCTGACCTAGTGGTGGCGCCCCCACATCTCTTGGTTATGTGAGATGGGGTGGGAGGGGCGCTCAGCCCCTTAGTGGGCTGATGTGCCCTCTCCCCTTGGCCCATAAGGCCCCCCCAACGCTTGCCGGGGCCTCCGAAACCCCTTTCGGACACGCTGGTCATCACCTGGTACCCCCGGAACAATTCCGGACTCCAATACCCTTTGTCCAATATACCGATCTTAACCTCCGGACCATTCCGGAGCTCCTCGTCATGTCCGGGATCTCATCCGGGACTCCGAACAACCTTCGGTAACCACATACTATTTCCCATAACAACTCTAGCGTCACCGAACCTTAAGTGTGTAGACCCTACAGGTTCGGGAACCATGCAGACATGACCGAGACGCCTCTCCGGTCAATAACCAACAGCGGGATCTGGATACCCATGTTGGCTCCCACATGTTCCACGATGATCTCATCGGATGAATCACGATGTCAAGGATTCAAGCAATCCGGTATGCTATGCAATTCCCTTTGTCAATCGGTATGTTACTTGCCCGAGATTCGATCGTCGGTATCCCAATACCTCGTTCAATCTCGTTACCGGCAAGTCACTTTACTCGTTCCGTAATGCATGATCCCGTGACTAACTACTTAGTTACATTGAGCTCATTATGATGATGCATTACCGAGTGGGCCCAGAGATACCTCTCCGTCTTACGGAGTGACAAATCCCAGTCTCGATTCGTGCCAACCCAACAAACACTTTCAGAGATACCCGTAGTGCACATTTATAGCCACCCAGTTATGTTGTGACGTTTGGCACACCCAAAGCATTCCTACGGTATCAGGGAGTTACACAATCTCATGGTCTAAGGAAATGATACTTGACATTAGAAAAGCTTTAGCAAACGAACTACATGATATTGTGCTATGCTTAGTACTGGGTCTTGTCCATCACATCATTCTCCTAATGATGTGACCCCGTTATCAATGACATCCAGTGTCCATGGTCAGGAAACCATGACCATCTGTTGATCAACGAGCTAGTCAACTAGAGGCTCACTAGGGACATGTTGTGGTCTATGTATTCACACATGTATTGCGGTTTCCGGTCAATACAATTATAGCATGAACAATAGACAATTATCATGAACAAGGAAATACAATAATAACCATTTTATTATTGCCTCTAGGGCATATTTCCAACAGTCTCCCACTTGCACTAGAGTCAATAATCTAGTTCACATCACTATGTGATTGTAATGAATCAACACCCATAGGGTTTGATCATATCTCGCTTGTGAGAGAGGTTATTAGTCAACGGATCTGAACCTTTCAGATCCGTGTGTGCTTTGCAAATCTCTATGTCATCTTGTAGATGCAGCTACCACGCGCTATTTTGAACTATTGCAAATAAATGCTCTACTATACGAATCCGGTTTACCTCTCAGAGTCATCCGGATTAGTGTCAAAGTTTGCATCGGTGTAACCCTTTACGACGAACTCTTTTACCACCTCCATTTTCGAGAATATTCCTTAGTCCACTAGTTACTAAGGTTAAGTTTGACCGCTGTCATGTGATCCATTCCTGGATCACTCTTGTACCCCTTGACTGACTAATGGCAAGGCACACTTTAGGTGCGGTACACAACATAGCATACTGTAGAGCCTACGCCTAAAGCATAGGGGACGACCTTCGTCCTTTCTCTCTCTTCTGCTGTGGTCAGGTCTTGAGTCTTACTCAATAATCACACCTTATAACACAGCCAAGAACTCCTTCTTTGCTGATATATTTTGAACTCCTTCAAAATCTTGTCACGGTATGTATTCATTTGAAAGTACTATTAAGCGTTTTTGATCTATCCTTATAGATCTTAGTGCTTAATGTTCAAGTAGCTTAATCCAGGTTTTCCATTGAAAAACACTTTTCAAATAACCCTTTATGCTTTCTAGAAATTCTACATCATTTCTGATCAACAATATGTCAACAACATATACTCATCAGAAATTCTATAGTGCTCCCACTCACTTCTTTGGAAATACAAGTTTCTCATAAACTTTGTATAAACCCAAAATCTTTGATCATCTCATCAAAGTGTATATTCCATCTCCAAGATGCTTACTCCAGTCCTTAGAAGGATTACTGAAGCTTTGCATACTTGTTAGCATCTTTCAGGATTGACAAAATCTTCTGGTTGTATCACATACAACCTTTCCTCAAGAAAATCGTCGAGGAAACAATTTTTTGGCATCCTATCTGCAAGATTTCATAAATAATGCAGTCACTGCTAATATAATTCCAACAGAATCTTAGCATCACTACGAGTGAGAAAGTCTCATCGTAGTCAACTCTTTGAACTTGTCGGAAAACATCTTTGCGACAAGTCGAGCTTTCTTGATGGTGATACTTACCATCATTGTCTGTCTTCCTTTTAAAATTCATCTGTACCCAACAGCCTTACGACCATCAAGTAGTTCGTCCAAAGTCCACAATTTGTTCTCATACATGGATCCTCTCTCGGATTTTATGGCCTCTAGCCATTTGCTGGAATCCGGGCCCACCATCGCTTCTCCATAGCTCGTAGGTTCATTGTTGTCTAGCAACATGACCTCCAAGACAGGATTACCGTACCATTCTGAAGCAGTACGCGTCCTTGTCGTCCTACGAGGTTCAGTAGTGACTTGATCTGAAGCTTCATGATCACTATCATCAGCTTCCACTTCAATTGGTGTAGCTGCCACAGGAACAACTTCCTGTGCCTTGCTACACACTAGTTGTAGTGACGGTTCAATAACCATATCAAGCCTCCACCGTCCTCCCACTCAATTCTTTCGAGAGAAACCTTTCCTCGAGAAAGGACTCGTTTCTAGAAACAATCACTTTTGCTTCTGGATCTGAAATAGGAGGTATACCCAACTGTTTTGGGTGTCCTATGAAGATGTATTTATCCGCTTTGGGTTCGAGCTTATCAGGATGAAACTTTTTCACATAAGCGTCGCAGCCCCAAACTTTCAAGAAACGACAGCTTAGGTTTCTCTAAACCATAGTTCATACGGTGTCATCCCAAAACGGAATTACGTGGTGCCCTAATTAAAGTGAATGCGGTTGTCTCTAATGCTTAAACCCATAAACGATAGTGGTAATTCGATAAGAGACATCATGGTATGCACCATATCCAATAGGGTGCATTTATGATGTTCGGACACACCATCACACTATGGTGTTCCAGGCGGTATTAGAAACAATTTCCACAAGGTCTTAATTGTGTACCAAACTCGTAACTCAGATATTCATCTCTATGATCATATCATAGACATTTTATCCTCTTGCCACGATGATCTTCAACTTCACTCTGAAATTTCTTGAACCTTTCAATAATTCAGACTCGTGTTTCATCAAGTAAATATACTCAGAATCTACTCAAATCATCTGTGAAGTAAGAGCATAACGATATTCACTGCGTGCCTCAGCACTCATTGGATTGCACACATCAAATGTATTACTTCCAACAAGTTGCTCTCTTGTTTCATCTCACTGAAAAACGAGGCCTTTTAGTCATCTTGCCCATGTGGTATGATTTGCATGTCTCAAGTGATTCAAAATCAAGTGAGTCCAAACGATCCATCTGCATGGAGTTTCTTCATGCGTATATACCAATAGACATGGTCCGCATGTCTCAATCTTTTCAAAAATGAGTGAGTCCAAAGATCCATCAATATGGAGCTTCTTCATGCATTTTATACCAATATGACTCAAGTGGTAATGCCACAAGTGTGTGGTACTATCATTACTATCTTATATCTTTTGGCACGAACATGTGTATCACTACGATCGAGATTCAATAAACCATTCATTTTAGGTGCAAGACCATGGAAGGCATTATTGAAATAAACAACCATTATTCTCCTTAAATGAATAACGTATTGCGATAAACATAATCCAATCATTTCTATGCTCAATGCAAACACCAAATAACAATTATTTAGGTTTAACACCAATCTCGATGGTAGAGGGAACATGCGATGCTTGATCACATCAACCTTGGAAACACTTCCAACACATATTGTCATCTCGCCTTCAGCTAGTCTCCGTTCATCCGTAGCCTTTTATTTCGAGTTGCTAACACTTAGCAACCGAACCGGTATCTATTACCCTGGTGCTACTAGGAGTACTAGTAAAGTACACATTAATATAATGTATATCCAATATACTTCTGTCAACCTTGCCAGCCTTCTCATCTACCAAGTATCTAGGGTAGTTCTGCTTCAGTGACCGTTCCTCTCATTTCAGAAGCACTTAGTCTCGGGTTTGGGTTCAACCTTGGGTTTTTTCACTAGAGCAGGAACTGATTTTCCGTTTCATGAAGTATCCCTTCTTCCCCTTGCCCTTCTTGAAACTAGTGGTTTTACCAACCATCAAAAATTGATGCTCCTATTTGATTTCTACTTTCGCGGTGTCGCGAATAGCTCAAGGATCATCATATCTATCCCTGACATATTATAGTTCATCACGAAGCTCTAGTAGCTTGGTGGCACTGACTTTGGAGAACCATCACTTCCTCATCTGGAAGATTAACTCCCACTCGATTCAAGCGATTGTAGTACTCAGACAATCTGAGCACATGCTCAACGATTGAGCTTTTCTCCTTAGTTTGCAGGCTTAAGAAACTTGTCAGAGGTCTCATACCTCTCGACGTGGGCACGAGCCTGAAATCCCAATTTCAGCCCTTGGAACATCTCATATGTTCCGTGACGTTTCAAAAATCGTCTTCGGCGCCTCAATTCTAAACCGTTTAACATTACTGAATTATCACATAGTCATCAAAATGTTTATGTCAGATGTTCGCAACATCCACATACGACGTTCGAGGTTCAGCACACCGAGCGGTGCATTAAGGACATAAGCCTTCTGTGAAGCAATGAGGACAATCCTCAGTTTACGGACCCAGTCCACATAATTGCTACTATCAACTTTCAACTAAATTTTCTGTAGGATCATGTCTAAAACAGTAGAATTAAAACGCGAGCTATGACATGATTTGCAAAGACCTTTATATTATGTTCAGGATAATTAAGTTCATCTAATGAACTCCCACTCAGATAGACATCCCTCTAGTCATCTAAGTGATACATGATCCGAGTCAACTAGGCCGTGTCCGATCATCACGTGAGACGGACTAGTCATCATCGATGAACATCTCCATGTTGATCGTATCTACTATACAACTCATGTTCGACCTTTCGGTCTCTTGTGTTCTGAGGCCATGTCTGTACATGCTAGGTCGTCAAGTCAACCTAAGTGTTTCACGTGTGTAAATCTGGCTTACACCCGTTGTATGCGAACGTTAGAATCTATCACACCGGATCATCACGTGGTGCTTCGAAACAACGAACTTTCGCAACGGTGCACAGTTAGGGGGAACACTTTCTTGAAATTTTATGAGGGATCATCTTATTTATGCTAACGTCGTTCTAAGAAAATAAGATGCAAAAACATGATAAACATCTCATGCAATCAAATAGTGACATGATATGGCCAATATCATTTTGCTCCTTTTGATCTCCATCTTCGGGGCGCCATGATCATCATCGTCACCGGCATGACACCATGATCTCCATCATCGTGTCTTCATGAAATTGTCTCGCCAACTATTACTTCTACTACTATGGCTAACGGTTTAGCAATAAAGTAAAGTAATTACATGGTGTTATTAATGACACGCAGGTCATACAATAAATTAAGACAACTCCTATGGCTCCCGCCGATTGTCATACTCATCGACATGCAAGTCGTGATTCCTATTACAAGAACATGATCAATCTCATACATCACATATATCATTCATCACATTCTTTTGGCCATATCACATCACATAGCATACCCTGCAAAAACAAGTTAGACGTCCTCTAATTGTTGTTGCATGTTTTACGTGGCTGCTATGGCTTTCTAGCAAAAACGTTTCTTACCTACGCAAAAGCCACAACGGTGATATGCTAATTGCTATTTACCCTTCATAAGGACCCTTTTCATCAAATCCGATCCGACTAAAGTGGGAGAGACTGTCACCCGCTAGCCACCTTATGCAACAAGTGCATGTCAGTCGGTGGAACCTGTCTCACGTAGGCGTACGTGTAAGGTCAGTCCGGGCCGCTTCATCCCACGATGCCGCCAAATCAAGATAAGACTAGTAACGGTAAGCATATTGAATAAACCAACGCCCACAACTACTTGTGTTCTACTCATGCATAGAATCTACGCAATAGACCTAGCTCATGATGCCACTGTTGGGGAACGTAGCAGAAATTCAAAATTTTCTACGCAACACCAAGATCAATCTATGGAGATTCTAGCAACACGAGAGGGAGAGGATGAGCATCTTCATACCCTTGAAGATCGCTAAGCGGAAGCGTTACAAGAACGCGGATGAAGGAGTCGTACTCGTAGCGATTCAGATCGCGGTTGATTCCGGTCTAAGCACCGAACAACGGTGCCTCCGCATTCAACACACATACAGCCTGGGGACGTCTCCTCCTTCTTGATCCAGCAAGGGGAGAGGATAAGTTGAGGGAGAACTCCAACAGCACGACGGCATGGTGGTGATGGAGCTCGTGGTTCTCCGACAGGGCTTCGCCAAGCACAACGGAGGAAGAGGAGGTGTTGGAGGAGGGAGAGGGCTACGCCAGGGGAAGGGTGCGGCTGCCCTCTCTCTCCCTCACTATATATAGGGGGAAGGGAGGAGGGGTAGGTGCCCTAGGGTTCCCTAGGGGAGGGGCGGCGGCCATAGGGGAAACCCTAGATGGGTTTTGGCGCCCCCACCCCCTAGGAAACTTGCCCCCCAAGCCAGGAGGGGCGGCTGCCCTAGGGGTGGCGCCCCCACATCTCCTAGTTACGTGAGATGGGGTGGGAGGGGCGCTCAGCCCCTTAGTGGTCTGATGTGCCCTCTCCCCTTGGCCCATAAGGCCCCCCAACGCTTGCCGGGGCCTCCGGAACCCCTTTCGGACACACTGGTCATCACCTAGTACCCCCGGAACAATTCCGGACTCTAATACCCTTCGTCCAATATACCGATCTTCACCCCCGGACCATTCCAGAGCTCTTCGTCACGTCCGGGATCTCATCCGGGACTCCGAACAACCTTCGGTAACCACATACTATTTCCCATAACAACTCTAGCATCACCGAACCTTAAGTGTGTAGACCCTAGAGGTTCGGGAACCATGCAGACATGACCAAGACGTTCTCCGGTCAATAACCAACAGCGGGATCTGGATAGCCATGTTGGCTCCCACATGTTCCACGATGATCTCATCGGATGAACCACGATGTCAAGGATTCAAGCAATCCTGTATGCAATTCCCTTTGTCAATCGGTATGTTACTTGCCCGAGATTCGATCGTCGATATCCCAATACCTCGTTCAATCTCGTTACCGGCAAGTCACTTTACTCGTTCCGTAATGCATGATCCCGTGACTAACTACTTAGTCACATTGAGCTCATTATGATGATGCATTACCGAGTGGGCCCAGGGATACCTCTCCGCCTTACGGAGTGATAAATCCCAGTCTCGATTTGTGCCAACCCAACAGACACTTTCGGAGATACACGTAGTGCACCTTTATAGCCACCCAGTTACGTTGTGATGTTTGGCACACCCAAAGCATTCCTACGGTATCAGGGAGTTATACAATCTCATGGTCTAAGGAAATGATACTTGACATTAGAAAAGCTTTAGCAAACGAACTACACGATCTTGTGCTATGCTTAGGATTGGGTCTTGTCCATCACATCATTCTCCTAATGATGTGATCCCGTTATCAATGACATCCAATGTCCATGGTCAGGAAACCATGACCATCTGTTGATCAACGAGCTAGTCAACTAGAGGCTCACTAGGGACATGTTGTGGTCTATGTATTCACACATGTATTGCGGTTTCCAGTCAATATAATTATAGCATGAACAATAGACAATTATCATGAACAAGGAAATACAATAATAACCATTTTATTATTGCCTCTAGGGCATATTTCCAACATTACTCAAGTGGGATCAATGCCACGGTCTGCATTACAAAGGTCAATAACTTCCGACAAACCAGAGTTAAGCCAAACGATAGTTCTACTCTGAGTTCTAGCAAACTTAGCCAAAAAATCGCTAACACTATTCTAACTACGATGAACAAGACTAAATGTAGTTCTACGGAGGTTCCTCAGATGCTTGATTTCCTTCACCAGTGTAGAGAAGATCGATCTATCAGTTGACTCATCAATGATCATGCTCACAACTTGTTAGGAATCCATCTCCACATGAATAGGAAACTCCGTTCTCTGAAAGGCAAGTGAAAGCCCCTCCATACATGCACTAAGCTCCGCTTCCAAAGCGTTTCTATAGGAGAAAAGCTCCCTGCATGATGTGTAAATGATCTGACCCATATTATCCCGTAGTACCATACCAGCTCCCGCACTTCCATCAACTGACCAAGCACCAGCTGTGTTGAGTTTAGTCTAGCCCTCCATTGGCAACACCCATGGGATGCAACGAGGTGAAGGTGATACCACAAGTGGTTCATATAGATGATCATAAGAGACCATTGGCTTTTCCTTAAACAGATCCTTGTCGGAGTACTTAAGTGATAAGAGCGAGTCCAAGTAGCTCATCAGGAAACGCTTGGACACTTCCATCGACAACAAATCCTTGTTATGAGCCACTTCATTACGGTTATGCCATACCCGCCACAATGTCATCATTATCATACACCTATCAATCTCAGGGAGTGGATGGAGCGCCTCCAATAGCCATTCAGTACCCGTATTTTTCATTTCCTCTAGCTGTGGCAAACGCCAAACAATTGACATGCATTTCCATAATTGCATTGCCAAAGGGCATTTACATCATCCATGAAATGTATCTTTCTCTTCTCACTCGCAGATTGGGCAGATTCCGCGAAGTTTCTAAGTTATGTTTATTCTTGTTTTGCCAAGTTGGGAGAGAGTGCACCGCTGCACGCCATGCAAAGTTTTTTACTGTTGGAGGTACAAAACTTTTCTGAATAACTTTCCATTAGGTCCGATGTCCATCCGGAGCTGAGCTCGAAGATTCCGCAGTAGATTTGTATGTCTCTTCAAGCCGCGGTGATGCTCTTATTTTTAGAATCTCCTGCACATCACATGGTAGGAAGGCTTTCCTGGAGCAGATTGTAATTCCATGATCCATTGTCGCGTAGAAGCTGTGACACAAAACGGCACCTGCATGTACTCTGAATGAGATTGGCCTATATGAAAAGGACCTAGGGATCCAAGCATCCCTCCATATATGCACACTCCTTCTGTTCCCAACTCTCCATATTAAACCTTTCTTGAGCAAATCTAGGCCGTGACTGATTGCAGTTCAAGTTGAGGAAGCATTGCCCGAAAAAACCGTGTCCTCCAGCTTGCTGTTTGGATAGTATTTACTTTTCAACAGTCTTGCACACAAGCTATTATGCCTAGTTAGCAATCTCCAGGTCTGTCTAGCTAGAAGGGCCTGATTGAACAAGCGATAATCTTTGAACCCTGCACCACCCTTGCTCTTTGGTTGTTGTAATTTGTTCCAAGATTTCCATTATACTTAACGTTGTGCTTTAGAGGCTCCCAAATAGAAATTCCTGACCATCTCTGTGAGATCATCACAAATAGTGAAGGGTAGTTTAAAAACTCCCATGATGAAAACTGGTGGTGCCTCAGCCATGGATTTGATTAACACTTCCATGCCAGGCTGGGCAAGATGTCCATCCCCCCATTGGATCAATCTCTTCACAAGTTGTGCTTCTAGGTTTTGAAACCGACCTTTAGACATTCTGCCATTAGGGGTTGGAAGCCCTAGGTACTTCTCCTCAAAGCTTGTAACTATCACATTTGGAACTTCTCAGACGTCGTCTTGAGAGTTAATCAGACATGCCTCCCCAAACATGATAGAGCATTTATTATAATTTAGTAGTTGACTGGTGGCATTTGATAGAAATCAAGGCAGGATTTAACTTGTTCAACTTGCGCCAGCGACGCCTCAAAGAACAAAAGTGTAGTCATCCTCAAACAGAAGATGTGAAATACCGGGTGCACGTCGACAAATCTTTATTGGAGTAATCAATCCCACTTCTACATTCTGTTTTAGAATTGCAGAAAGACCGTCAACAACGAATTGGAAACAAAAAAGGGGAGAGTGGATCACCTTGCTGAAGACCACACGATGGTGCAAATGAATCCAAGAGGGTCCCATTGGATCTGACAGAATATCTCACCGATGTGACACAAGTCATAATCCAGTCAATCCATCAATGAGAAAAACCTAGCTTTTGCATCACTTGCCTCAAGAAGTTCCAATCTACCCGATCATAAGCTTTTGACAGGTCAAGTTTGTATGCACAAAGGCTTTTTGTTGGATCTTTTTCCTGCTTGATATAATGGATGCATTCAAAGGCAATCAACGCATTATCAGTGATCATCCTGCCGAATACAAAGGCACTTTGTTCTGGTGAGTTAACAGCATCCAACAGAGGCCTCAACCTGTTCACAAGACATTTGGAGACCACCTTGTAAATCACATTACACAAACTAATGGGCCTAAATTCAAAAAGCTTTGTGGGATTAGCAATTTTTAGAATTAAGAAAATATAAGTATCAATAACTCCTTCCGGCATCACTCCCGTCCTGAAAAACCCTTTGACCGCCTTAACAATATTTTCCTGCAAAACATCCCAGTTGCACTGAAAAAATCTCGCTGGGAACCCATCTGGCCCCGGTGCCTTCAAAGGTCCTATCTGGAAAAGAGCATCAAATATCTCCTGCTCGGAGAAATCAGCACAACGTTTGTCATTTTCATTATCTGTTATTACCGCATGAAAGAGGTCCACAACCGTTGTGGCATTTAATGATGGATCAACTATGAAGATGTTTTTAATATAAGAGGTGGCCATGTTACACAAAGTTTTAGTGTATGTGAAAACATTACCATCATTGTCATGAAGCTCCCAAATTTTATTTTTCCTAGCTCTCCAAATCAACTTGCTCTAGAAGTATTTTGTGTTCCTAGTGCCCTCCTTGAGCCATGTGATACAAGACCGTTGTAGCCATAACATCTCTTCTTTATAAAGAAGTTCATTAAACTTGTCGGAAACATTTCTTATCTCCCGCTTGTCAGCATTTATTCTCATCAACTCCTCTAGCTGAGTATGCGATTTATTTATTTCCCTTGTGATATTCCCAAACCGATTGTTGCCCCATGATCTAAGCGATGCATGGTAGATCTCAGAGCATCATTAATCTTGCCCAATTTATCCATAGCACCAAAGGCAGTCCAGCCATTCTTTATAAAATCCGGTAACCCAACATCCCGCTCCCAAAAAATCTCATTCTTCTTGCCTTTGATCTGGGACTCTCCTGCTCCGTATAGAATTTCAAAAGGAGCGGCACATGATCATAGCTGGGGGACGCTAGATGTTTTACAGAGGCATATGCAAACATGTTTCTCCATTCATTGGTTGCAACATTACGATCTAGGCGTACACGTACATTAGCAGAGGCTGCACGAATGTTATCATATGTATTAGGGACTCCAATAAGCCCCAAATCAACGAGTTCACATGTCATGAGCACATCACGGACGAATTCCACCATTTGAGCTTCAGGTCTAGGGGGCAAGGACATGTGCTCAAAATTCCACAAAGCCTCATTAAAGTCGTCAATAACCAACCACGGTAGATCCGATACTTGCTTCAAAGCCTACAACTTAGAGCACATCAAATGCTTGTTTTCCACTCGAGGTTCACCGTAAATATCTCCATTAATCGCCTGTCAATGAACCGAACATCTGTTCCCAAAATCGAAACCTGATATGATTTATGCCAAAAAAGAGCTAATCCTCCACTGAGTCCATTTCTATCAACACCCTCAAATCCTTGGAGCCCGAGGCGCCCTCTAATCCTCTTCATTTTACTTGCTTTTTTTCTCTAGTTTCACACAAGAAAACAAACATGGGGGAATGCGACTGTACAAGTGTCGCAACATCACAAACTATCCGAGGGTTCCCCCCTCCCTGACAGTTCCAACTTAGTAGATTCATTGGGATGGGTGGTCCTCTGACGAGGAGGCCGCCGAAAGATTAACAGAAGAACTATCCACCGCCCCTCCATCTTCAACTCTCAATTTCTTTCGGTTTGCATTTTTCTGTGGTGTGCCAGCCAAATCATTCTTTCCAAGATCATCTTCTAAACCCTCAAATTGCTCTACCATCACAGCAGTGTTACCAACAGGTACTATGGCTCCACTATTGCCAGTTGGACCACTTTTTGGCAAGGCCAAGGTCGCCGAGTCCACCACTACCCTCTTTCCCAAACTCAGCAGGTCCTCCTTGTCCCCTACATGAGCAGAGATATTTCCATCGGCTGCCTTCCCCACATTCACATTCATTTGATTTCTCGCATTGAAGCGCCAGCTCTGTGTCATCAACTAACCATCTTTAGCTATATTTTCTACATACATCAATCCAGTCAGAGAAGAAAGTCCCCTAAGGCTATGACCTAGGGTTCCCTAGTCCCCCCGGCGTGCCGTCAGTGTGGGTTTCCCCTTGCAGCCGTCGACGTCCATCGGCGCTACCCCCTGTCCGCATGACCGTGTTCTGCATGCAGGCTTGCGTTCGCCCTCGAATATCTCAGATTGGAACTCGTCTGGTTTCCTGGAAATGCGGGAGACCGCCGGCATGGCTTCTTCTATGGATGCAAGTGCTGGTAGAGGAAAGGATTCAGCGTATTTGAGTGTTCTTTTGGAAACATTGCATCTAGAAGATGACAAACTTGACAATATAGTCTGGGAGGATGAAGCAGACGAACCTGAAGAGAAGCCCAAGTGGCTCGCGCTTGCTAGGTTTCTAACAAGAAAATCTTTTGGCTATGGGGCTCTGACTGCGGATATGAAGGCTGCATGGAACCCAACACGTGAAGTGATCTGGTGTAGAATTAATTCCAACATGTTCTCGATGCAGTTCCAGTGTTTGGCAGATTGGAACAAAGCAATGCACCAAGGACCATGGGATTTCAAGGGTACATCCCTTGTGATTGCTGAGTATGATGGGTTTAAAAACCCAGCAACGGTGAAGCTTGATAGGATTGAAACCTGGTGTCAAATCCACAAACTCCCGGATATGGTGCTGAAGCGAGAGAGATTTGTGAAGTCCATGGTTGGGCGTATTGGTGAAGTATTAGAACTACAAATAGTACTGCCTAATGGATTTGTGGGGGAGTTTGTAAGAGCACGGGTTTGGATAGATGTCAACAAGAAATTAACAAGGTTTGTGAGCTTTACTAAGGCGGGCGGAACTGAATTTTATCAACTCAAGTTTGAGAAATTGCCAGTTTTTTGCTATAAGTGTGATTTGCTTGGGCATTGGCACGAGGAGTGCAGCGCCAGAGAACACAATTTTGAAGAGATGGAATGGGGACCATTTGTCTTGGCTCCCAGAAGGGGGCGTGTAGGACGAGCTCGTGGCTCTGGTCGTGGTACAACCTGAGGATTTCGGAGAGGTGATTATTATTCTGGGGATGACCCAGATGGAACCTCTGGGAGAGGGCAAGGTGATGGAAGATCAGGGACACACTAGCACAAATGGCGAGTATAATGAGGAGCATGTGGCGTTGACTTGAGCATATACATTTTAGAAAAGGGTAAGAACAAGTTTGGCGTTTGGACTTGAGGTTTTCTTTGCGGGATTTTGGACATAAGATTACAAGAACAACAAAATTGCATTATTTATTCAGAGTAGCAAAAATTCATATTCAGATCCGTGAACGACTCATTGTTCTTGGTGTCATGTCCTTTGAATCCATGCTATTGCAGACCAGACTCGTCGTCATTCTCCGATGAGCCGTGCATCTGGAAGTTGCCTGAACGAGGCACTTTCATGCCATGTGTTGGAGAAATTTGACTATAGTGGGTTCTTCCTTCTTATTTTCCTGATTTGTTTACAACCAGATGAGAACACAATGTCATCCTGTTGGCTAGGATAGCACGGATAGCTCACCAGGGCTCAAGCATGGAGTGTCCGTGGTGCTTAGAGTTTCTTCTATAAAAATATGTCTCCAAGGGTTAGTCCTGAATGGTCTCGTTTACAACCAGATCTAAACTATATTTGTGCTAATGTTCCGAAATACTCCCTCCATTCCTAAATATAAGTTTTTTTAGTTTTTAATATAAACTACATACAGATGTATGTAGACATAGTTTAGAGTGTAGATTCACTCATTTTGCTCCGTATATAGTCCATATTGAAATCACTAAAAAGATTTATATTTAGGAACATAGGAAGTATTCTAATAATAAACAATGACAAATTATACATCCACTCTGTGGCCACAACATGCTTTTATCGTCAATCTATAGATTTTTTTTCCAGCTTTGGATGCTTGGTTCAACATGAACTTGTGCCTAGTTCGGTCCTGCAAGGTTTGTTCACAACCGATGATGCCAAAAAAATGCAAGCAAGATTTGCTCCATTAGACCCTAGAAGTTCACTGGTTAACAAGTTGGAAGATATTCCCACAAAAAGAAAAGAAAAGGTTGGAAGTTCAAGCATTGGAAAAGACAGAAAATGGTGGTTCACCGAAACATGAACATACTGCCGTAATGATACATTTTTGTGTTTCCCTACATAATTTAGTTGTTCCCCTTCATTACGTATTACCACAGAAATATGGTATGTGGCAACACACATACCACAGAAATATGAAATCAATGAACTAAAATATGAATGCACAAATGACATTAGCGACGAACAAAGGTGTTCAATAAGAAAAGGTACAACTGGCATCCTCAGGATTAATTTACGTTGGCGAGGAAGTTTCCACTTGTCTATTCATTAGTCCGTTTGTACAACACACAACAATGGTGCAACGCTTGACCTCAACAATAAAAAGAATTGTGAATAAAGGAGCTCGCGGATCTTGTAGTAGTCCTCACACAGCGGACCCTGGACCACAATCCGCGCTGAGTACCCGTGCTACCTTGCAATGCACAATCATGCGTGTCACGGGCACACCAACTAAAACCTTACATGATCTAAACTAAAAGGCAGTTTATCATGCTTGATCTGGAGTATCTTTCATCATATCATTCGTTGTTCAAGGGTCGTGCCAACCATAGTTTGGCCCAAAAAAATTACGATTGATGAAATTCTTGCTGAATGTATAGCAACTCTACTAATTACTTTACCTGGGTAGAATCGCCAATCTTGCGTACGGTGATGTACTCCCCACACCGTAGAGCGTGAAGGAAATATTCCCTAGAGGCAATAATAAAGTTCTTATTTATATTTCCTTATATCATGATAAACGTTTATTATTCATGCTATATTAACCAGAAACTTGATACATGTGTGGATACATAGACAAAACACCGTGTACCTAGTAATCCTCTACTAGACTAGCTTCTTAATCAAAGATGGTTAAGTTTCCTAACCATAGACATGAGTTGTCATTCTCCTAATGGGATCACATCATTAGGAGAATGATGTGATGGACAAGACCCGTTAGCTTAGCATAATGATCGTTAAGTTTTATTGCTATTGCTTTCTTCATGTCATATACATATTTCTTCGACTATGAGATTATGCAACTCCCGGATACCAGAGGAATACCTTATGTGCTATCAAACGTCACAATGTAACTGGGTGATTATAAAGATGCTCTAAAGGTATCTCCAAAGGTGTTTGTTGGGTTGGCATAGATCGAGATTATGATTTGTCACTTCGAGTATCGGAGAGGTGTAGGACCTTGAGAAGAGGTGTCTAGAGGGGGGGTGATTAGACACTAAGTACCAAAGTTGCAGTTTTTAGCCTTCTTTAAAGTTTAAGTGGAGTTTAGGCACAAGTTTAACATTCACAACACATAGCAAGCAAGCATGCAAAGAGTTTATGAGCAGCGGAAAGTAAAGCATGCAACTTGCAAGAATGTAAAGGGAAGGGTTTGGAGGATTCAAACGCAATTGGAGACACAGATGTTTTTGGCGTGGTTCCGATAGGTGGTGCTATCGTACATCCACGTTGATGGAGACTTCAACCCACGAAGGGTAACGGTTGCGCGAGTCCACGGAGGGCTCCACCCACGAAGGGTCCACGAAGAAGCAACCTTGTCTATCCCACCATGGCCGTCGCCCACGAAGGACTTGCCTCACTAGCGGTAGATCTTCACAAAGTAGGCGATCTCCTTGCCCTTACAAACTCCTTGGTTCAACTCCACAATCTTGTCGGAGGCTCCCAAGTGACACCTAGCCAATCTAGGAGACACCACTCTCCAAGAAGTAACAAATGGTGCGTTGATGATGAACTCCTTGCTCTTGTGCTTCAAATGATAGTCTCCCCAACACTCAACTCTCTCTCATAGGATTTGGATCTGGTGGAAAGAGGGTTTGAGTGGAAAGCAACTTGGGGAAGGCTAGAGATCAAGATTCATATGGTAGGAATGGAATATCTTGGCCTCAACACATGAGTAGGTAGTTCTCTCTCAGAAATAGGGTGCTGGAAGTGTAGGTTCAGTCTGATGGCTCTCTCCATGAATGAAGAGAAGGTGGAGGGGTATATATAGCCTCCACACAAAATCTAACCATTGCACACAATTTACCAAACTCGGTGGGACCGAATCGTTAAACTTGGTCAGACCGATTTAGCAAATAATGTGACCGTTAGGGTTTTCGGTGGGACCGGAATGCAACTCGGTAGGACCGATTTGGTTAGGGTTAGGGCATAACGTAATCTCGGTGAGACCGATTACACAAACTCGGTAGGACCGATTTTGGTAATTAGCTAACCAGAGAGTTGGTTAGGCAAACTCGGTGGGACCGATTATCAAACTCGGTGGGACCGATTTTGATAATGAGTCAACCAGAAAGTTTGCATTGTAATCTCGGTAGTGCCGATTGCTCAAACTCGGTGAGACCGATTTCGATAATGGACATACACAGAGAGATTACAATCCCATCTCGGTGAGACCGAGATCCCTATCGGTGATACCGATTTGCCTAGGGTTTGTGGCAGTGGCTAAGACATCCAAACTCGATGGCGCTGGATAGAAAGAATCAGTGGGGCCGAGTTTGACTTTAGGTTTAGGACATATGTGTGGAAGTGGGAAAGTAGTTGAGGGTATTTGGAGCATATCACTAAGCACTTGAAGCAAGAGGCTCATTAAGCAACACCTCATCCCTCCTTGATAGTATTGGCTTTTCCTATAGACTCAATGTGATCTTGGATCACTAAAATGTAAAATGAAGAGTCTTGAGCTTGAAGCTTGAGCCAATCCTTTGTCCTTAGCATCTTGAAGGAGTTCCCACATCCTTTAGTCCATGCCACTCCATTGTTGAACTTATCTGAAACATACTAGATAAAAGTGTTAGTCCAACAAGAGATATGTTGACACTAATTACCAAAACCACCTAGGGAGCACTTGTGCTTTCGATCTCCCCCTTTTTGGTAATTGATGACAACATACATCAAAGCTTTAGATAAAGATATAAAGAATAGCAAGTAAAGCTTTGGAAAGACATGTAACAAGCATAGGCTCCCCCTACATGTATGGAATCATGTGAATACGAAATATAGAAGCATGTGATAGCATAACCATGATAGAGCAGGCAATGTGTTACATGTATCTTGGCCATATGCATCAGAGCAAAAAAATATATTAAAGGAAATACCTTCATGCCCATGAGTCCTTCTTGCAAACAGTATGTACATCAGCAAGAATTCCTCATACACATGATTGTGATGCATATACTTACCTTGTGGTCTTGAGTTGGCTTAGGATTGAATGAACCTGCACAAACAAGGTTAGATAACACAGGTACATCTACTAGCCAGAGCAAACAGAAGAAACTACAAGAATACCAAGACTGGGATGACATGTAGAGAGTGAGTACTGAGTACCACATTGGATTAGACATGTCCCCAAGAGTAAAGATATGCAATGAATTTAAATGATTTATTTCCCTTAGATGTCTTGCTCCCCCTGAATCTAGCATAGGATACTGGGAGAAGATAGGGAACAGAAAATCAGAGCTGAAAGATATAAATGAACAGAGCTAATGCAAACTAATGCAAATAAGCACATATGAACATGTCTTTCCCCTCAAGAAGACATGTGGCATCTCTCCTCTTGAACACCAAGCATCTGGGATCCCTGAGAAATACATTCTACTAGTATTCTCTCCCCCTGGAGATCTCTCTTTCTCTCCCTGAAGGATCTCTCTCCCCCTATGAGATGTGATCTCTCTCTAAATAATAAGCTTTGATGTGATCTCTCTCTCCCCCTTTGACATCAATTTCCAAGAAGGGTTTGATAAAGATGTAATCTCTCTCTCCCTCTGGAATTTGTCGTGAATGGGTTTGATCCTTGAGTCACACCACAAAGCAATGATAAAAATGTGATGCTTGTAGAGGACAAGATTCATTGAGTGGAGCTGGACCAGAAGAAATATAGAATATGTGGCAAACTGTTTTTCCTGATGTGAAATCGGTGGCACCGAGTGGTATGCTTCGGTGGTACCGAAAATTTTCGGTTGGACCAAAAATAACAAATCGGTGTAACCGAGTTCATCACAGTGAAAACGCTTGTCACCTCAACTCACTAGACTAATAAGATCTCACAAAGATTTGCAAGGAATTAGATGCAAAAAATGCAGAGAAAACAAAAAGAAATCTAGATGAAGTTTTTTTTGAAAGGGGAAGCAAATATGCATGAGACAAATGCAGAAACACTGAAGAAAACACAAGGGAACTTCATCTAGAGATGGTCGGCGATGAAGTCACCTATGTTAGAGTATATTGACTTAGGAGTCAAGTGAGATCACTTGATCATAGGCCATACTCATCGTTTAAGCTAAAAATGGGGTTGCCATTTTTCGTTTAAGCATCTTGATGTATTCACATCTTGTCGAGTTGCTTTAGCTCATGTCTCGGAGTAAAGCTTCTCTAAGATGCAATAACATACCTTGTTTGGTGGTGTTGTCCATGTAGTTGAACTTGCATGGGTTGCTCAAGGTTGATGTAGCTCATCAATAATTTGGAGCACCACTTGAAATTTGAGTCCATCTACCTACATGGGTTAGTTCTTGCAAGGAAGAGCACTTGTGTATCCAAAAATGACAATCATGAAACGTAACATAGAATTTGTCAAAGGATATGTTTGAATGGTTTCGTGCTTCCTTGTCTTCGACCACCTTTGTATAGAGACTTGGTGATGTAGAGATTGCTCAAGATGTGAGTAGGTTGCAATCTCATGGAGTTTGATTCAACCAAGTACCTACATGGGTTAGATAACATGCAAGATACAAATATATCCAAGACATAAGATTTTCATCATAAGAGAAATATCAAGGATTAGTCATAGGCTCATGTCTTGCATGTATCCAATGGAGTTTCTACTCCAAGTTTGAAGCATCAATGATGTTCAATTCTCCTCTTAACTTGCAAAACACTTTCTCATCAAGAGGTTTAGTGAATATATCTGCTAATTGCTTTTCGGTGCGAACATGCTTAAGATCAATGTCACCCTTAACAACATGATCTCAAATGAAATGATGACGAACTTCAATATGCTTAGTTCGAGAATGTTGCACAGGATTATGACCAATTTTGATAGCACTTTCATTATCACAAAGCAATGGAACATGTCTCACATATATCCCATAATCTTTAAGAGTTTGGGTCATCCAAAGTAATTGAGCACAACATGAACCAGTGGCAATATATTCAGTTTCGGCGGTGGATAAGGATACCGAGTTTTGTTTCTTGGAGGACCAAGACACAAGAGATCTACCAAGAAATTGACAAGTACCCGAAGTGGACTTTCTATCAACCTTGTCTCCGGCATAGTCCGAGTCGGAATAGCCCAGAAGATCGAAAGAGGCCCTCTTAGGATACCAAATGCCAAAATTTGGTGTATGGATTAAGTATCTCACTATCCTTTTCACGGCCTTAAGATGACATTCTTTAGGAGCAGCTTGATATCGTGCACACATGCACACACTTAGCATAATATCGGGACGTGAAGCACATAGATATAACAATGAACCAATCATAGAGCAATAAACCTTTTGATCAACCGGTTCATCGTCTTTGGTTAAGTCAAGATGTCCACTAGTAGGCATGGGTGTAGTCATACCTTTGTATTCTTGCATATTGAACTTCTTGAATAAGTCCTTGGTGTACTTTGTTTGCGAGACAAAAGTACCTTCCTTAGTTTGCTTGATTTGCAAACCAAGAAAGAATTTGAGTTCACTCATCATAGACATCTCAAACTTCTCCGACATTAGCTTCCCAAACTTTTCACTAAAATGAGGGTTAGTTGAACCAAATATAATATCATCCACATAAATTTGGCACACAAAGAGTTCACCATTAACCCTTTT
This sequence comes from Triticum aestivum, assembly GCF_018294505.1. NCBI lineage: Eukaryota > Viridiplantae > Streptophyta > Magnoliopsida > Poales > Poaceae > Triticum > Triticum aestivum. Next base: position 637,726,807 of record NC_057807.1, read on the forward strand.
AGTAAAAAGAGTAGAATCAATTTCCCAATTTCAAAGCCTTTTTCAATAAGGAACTTGGTCAAGCATTTATACCATGCTCTAGGAGCTTGTTTAAGTCCATAAAGAGCTTTGTGAAGTTTGTAAACATGATTGGGTTTCTTAGGATTGACAAAGCCGGGAGGTTGTTTAACATAAACTTCCTCCTCTATTTCACCATTTAGAAAAGCACTTTTAATGTCCATTTGGTACAAGGTGATATCATGGTGATTAGCATAGGCTAGTAAGATGCGAATGGACTCAAGTCTAGCAACGGGGGCGTAAGTCTCACCATAGTCCATACCTTCGACCTGTGTGTAGCCTTGGGCGACGAGACGTGCTTTGTTGCGAACTACTTGTCCATCTTCATCTTGCTTGTTGCGAAACACCCATTTGGTACCGATGATGTTGTGGTTGTTGTCGGGCTTCTCAACCAATGTCCAAACTTGGTTCCTCTCAAAGTTGTGTAGCTCTTCATGCATATCATTTATCCAATCCGGATCTTCCAATGCTTCTTCGACCTTCATAGGTTCAATGCTAGAGATGAAAGAATAGTTTTCACAAAAGTTAGCTAAACGAGTTTTAGAGCGAGTGATTCTCCCGGTTTGAATATCATTGTAGATTTGCTCGACGGGATGGTCTTTAGCAATTCTTGCTCGAACTCGTGAAATCTTTTGCTTGGGTCTTCGTTGAACATCTTCTTCATCTTGTTCTTCTTCTTGGCCTTCTTCATTGTTGGCGTTGTCGTTCTCTTGTCGTGGTGGAGAAGGAGGTTGTTGACGTTCATCTTGATGCACTTCCTCGTTTTCTTCATCTTGGTGTGTCCCACTTGTGGATGCTTCCGTATCAACTCTTGGTTCACCTTGTCATGAAGTAGAAGCTTCCACTTGGACAGACGAGGTACTCTCCTTCACCTCCGTTGGACGGACCTTGACAATAGACAAGTCTTGGATTGCTTCCGAAGGATCTTTGTCTCCTACATCAATTGGCAATTGCTCTACTTGTGAGCCGTTAGATTCATCAAACTTCACATCTACCGTCTCTTCAACCTTTTGGGTGAAATTGTTGTAGACACGGTATGTGTGAGAGTTTTAGCCATAACCTAGTAGGAAACCTTCATGAGACTTAGGAGCAAATTTAGAACGACGATGCTTATCAAGAATGTAGCACTTTGAGCCGAATACTCGAAAGTATCCAACTTGGGGTTTCTTACCGGTGAGTAGCTCGTATGCCGTCTTGCCGAGTAGCTTGTGAAGATACAAGTGATTTGTTGCATGACAAGCTGTCTCAACCGCTTCCGCCCAAAAGTGCTTCGGCGTCTTGTACTCATCAAGCATCGTTCTCGCCATTTCGATGAGCGTCTGGTTCTTCCTCTCAACAACTCTATTTTGTTGAGGTGTGTACGTAGCCGAGAACTCGTGTGAAATCCCTTCTTCATCAAGAAAGGTGTCCACATTGGCGTTCTTGAACTCCGTTCCGTTGTCGCTGCGAACCTTCTTGATCTTCACTTCAAATTGGTTTTGGGCCTTCCTAGCGAAGTTTTTGAAGATCTTCTGAACCTGTGATTTATCATCGAGAAAGAACACCCACGTAAATCTGGAAAAATCATCAACTATAACTAGACCAAACGAATTTCCACCGAGAGTCTTGTAAGAGTTGGGACCAAAGAGATCCATGTGAAGTAGCTCAAGTGGCCTCTTCGTGGTCATGATGTTCTTCACGGGATGCCTTCCTCCAACCTGTTTACCTGCTTGACAAGCACTGCAAAGTCTATCCTTATCAAAAATGACATCATTAACACCAAGGATATGATTCCCTTTAATAAGCTTGTCAAGGTTTCGCATACCAACATGACCTAATCGTCTATGCCATAACCAGCCTTTTGAGGATTTAGCAATGAAGCAAGTTTTTGGTTGAGCCTTTTTAGTGAAATCAACAATGTATAGATCACCTCTATGCACACCGGTAAAGACAATTTTATGATTGTCTCAACGAAACACTTGGCAATCAATTTCAGTAAATAAGACATTGAAACCAAAGTCAACAAGTCTAGATACTGAAAGTAAGTTGTATCCAAGAGATTCAACGAGCATGACATTTTGTATGGAGCTATCATGTGCGATGGCCACCTTACCGAGGCCAACCACCTTACCCTTTGAGTTGTCACCGAAAGTGACATACTTTCGAGGACTATCATTATCAGCAAGCTCATAAAACATGTCTTTATCTCCGGTCATGTGATCGGTACATCCACTATCAAGAACCCATTCCTTTCCTCCTGACATATATCCCCGAAGATTTGCCATAGACCAAAATGTCTCATTGCATCATCAAGATCGAAGTCACTATCATCATCCTCATCATAGTATCCATGTTCAACATCGTCATGTGGTGGATCAAATCCTAGAGAGGGTGATTCGTTAGAGTGATTTTGACAATGATCTTGTCTATGAATTTTTATAGCTTCGGAAATAATGTCACTAATAATACCAACATTTCCTTTGGCACGCATAAGGTTTGTAAGCTCAAATAGACGATCACCAAACATAGGATCACTAGTATTCATTTTACTCAAAGCAATAGACTTATGGAGAATTTCATCAAGATTTTTCAAAGAATAATCAGAAAATCATTCCTCAAGAAATTTCCATATAGTGTAGGCACACTCAAGAGTAGGCAGTTTTATAATCAGGTTTCTAGGCAAGCCTCTAGTGATAAGATTAACAGTTCTAACATTCCTTATCATGTCAATTGACTCATCATGGGTTGGATGCATAGGATCAACATAAGGTGCACAATGGCTAGCAATGTACTTGTTCAAATGATATTGATTGAAAATTACAAGCATCTCATTTTTCCACTCATGAAAATACTCTCCATTAAGAATAGGCACTCTATGTCTAAGACTCCCCAAAGTAGACTCATCCATCTTCCTCCAATGGTGATTAAACCAAGGCAATGGAGACCTATGCTCTGATACCACTTGTAGGACCTTGAGAAGAGGTGTCTACAAGGGGGGGGGGGGCGATTAGACACTAAGTACCAAAGTTGCAGTTTTTAGCCTTCTTTAAAGTTTAAGTGGAGTTTAGGCACAAGTTTAACATTCACAACACATAGCAAGCAAGCATGCAAAGAGTTTATGAGCAGCGGAAAGTAAAGCATGCAACTTGCAAGAATGTAAAGGGAAGGGTTTGGAGGATTCAAACGCAATTGGAGACACGGATGTTTTTGGCGTGGTTCCGATAGGTGGTGCTATCATACATCCACGTTGATGGAGACTTCAACCCACAAAGGGTAACGGTTGCGCGAGTCCACGGAGGGCTCCACCCATGAAGGGTCCACGAAGAAGCAACCTTGTCTATCCCACCATGGCCGTCGCCCACGAAGGACTTGCCTCGCTAGCGGTAGATCTTCACGAAGTAGGCGATCTCCTTGCACTTACAAACTCCTTGGTTCAACTCCACAATCTTGTTGGAGGCTCCCAAGTGACACCTAGCCAATCTAGGATACACCACTCTCCAAGAAGTAACAAATGGTGCGTTGATGATGAACTCCTTGCTCTTGTGCTTCAAATGATAGTCTCCCCAACACTCAACTCTCTCTCATAGGATTTGGATCTGGTGGAAAGAGGGTTTGAGTGGAAAGCAACTTGGGGAAGGCTAGAGATCAAGATTCATATGGTAGGAATGGAATATCTTGGCCTCAACACATGAGTAGGTAGTTCTCTCTCAGAAATAGGGTGCTGGAAGTGTAGGTTCAGTCTGATGGCTCTCTCCATGAATGAAGAGAAGGTGGAGGGGTATATATAGCCTCCACACAAAATCTAACCGTTACACACAATTTACCAAACTCGGTGGGACCGAATTGTTAAACTCGGTCAGACCGATTTAGCAAATAATGTGACCGTTAGGGTTTTCGGTGGGACCAGAATGCAACTCAGCAGGACCAATTCGGTTAGGGTTAGGGCATAACATAATCTCGGTGAGACCGATTACACAAGCTCGGTAGGACCGATTTTGGTAATTAGCTAACCAGAGAGTTGGTCAGGCAAACTCAGTGGGACCGATTATCAAACTCGGTGGGACCGATTTTGATAATGAGTCAACCAGAAAGTTTGCATTGTAATCTCGGTAGTGCCGATTGCTCAAACTCGGTGAGACCGATTTTGATAATGGACATACACAGAGAGATTACAATCCCATCTTGGTGAGACCGAGATCCCTATCGGTGATACTGATTTGCCTAGGGTTTGTGGCAGTGGCTAAGACATCCAAACTCGGTGGCGCCGGATAGAAAGAATCAGTGGGGCCGAGTTTGACTTTAGGTTTAGGACATATGTGTGGAAGTGGGAAAGTAGTTGAGGGTATTTGGAGCATATCACTAAGCACTTGAAGCAAGAGGCTCATTAAGCAACACCTCATCCCTCCTTGATAGTATTGGATTTTCGTATAGACTCAATGTGATCTTGGATCACTAAAATGTAAAATGAAGAGTCTTGAGCTTGAAGCTTAAGCCAATCCTTTGTCCTTAGCATCTTGAAGGAGTTCCCACATCCTTTAGTCCATGCCACTCCATTGTTGAACTTATCTGAAACATACTAGATAAAAGTGTTAGTCCAACAAGAGATATGTTGACATTAATTACCAAAACCACCTAGGGAGCACTTGTGCTTTCAAGAGGTATCTCTGGGCCCTCTCGGTAATGCACATCATAATAAGCCTTGCAAGCAATGTGACTAATGAGTTAGTTATAGGATGATGTATTACGGGACGAGTAAAGAGACTTGCCGGTAACGAGATTGAACTAGGTATGAAGATACCGACGATCGGATCTCGTGCAAGTAACATACCGATGACAAAGGGAATTACGTATGTTGTCATTGGGTATGACCGATGAAGATCTTCGTAGAATATGTAGGAACCAATATGAGCATCTAGTTTCTGCTGTTGGTTATTGACCGGAGAGGTGTCTCGGTCATGTCTACATAGTTCTCGAACCCGTAGGGTCCGCACGCTTAACGTTCAATGATGATATAATATTATATGAGTTATGTGATCTGGTGACCGAATGTTGTTCGGAGTCTCGGATGAGATCACGGACATGACGAGGAGTCTCAAAATGGTCGAGAGGTAAAGATCAACATATAGGACGATAGTATTCGGACACTGGAAGTGTTCCGGGGGTACCGAGTATGTATCGGGTCACCGGAAGGGGTTCCGGGCATCCCCCCGGCAACTACATGGGCCTAATGGGCCAAGAAGGGGATAGACCAGCCCCTAGGGGGCTGGTGCGCCCCATGTAGGCAGAAATAGGGGGGAAGGAAAGAGGAGAAGAGGGAAAGGAAGGGGAGGGATTCGGCCTCCCCATTCCTTCTCTCCTCCCTCCTCCTTCCTTCCCCCTCCGGATGAATATGGAAGGGGGAGGCCGAATTGGGAGGCGCCCAAGTAGGATTCCTCCTACTTGGGCGCCCCTTGGCTACCTTTCCTCCCCTCCAACCTAAATATATGACGGGGACACCGCTAGAACACACAACATTGATTCCTAGCCATGTGCGGCGCTCCCCTCCACAGTTTACGCCTCCGGTCATATTCACGCACTATAAAAAAAATACACTTCCGTGATGATACGTGTTTGTCACAGTAGGTCACGTTTTTTGTCATGCATGTACATCCATGACGATTTTATGACAGAATCAAGATAGTCATACCTGTGCTGTCGTAGAATTGTTCCATGACATTACAAAAATTATCATCACGAAAGTGTCCACTTCCATGACGATAAATCGCGCGTCACAGAAGTGCTTTCGTCAAGGGTACCTGGCACAGGGCATCCACCATAACGGAACGCCGTTAAGCTATCGGGTCAGGTTTGGATCCGATAACCCGTTAACAGCCCCGACCAATGGGGATTTTCCACGTGTAAAATCATCATTGGCTAGAGGAAACACGTGTCGGCTCATTGTTAGGACAGATGTCATCAACTCATTGGACAGAAGGCGCCTATGATACGTCGACACGTGGCATGGCCCAATAGAGGCCCATTCCTGTGAAAAGGCCGACCCATTTGACTTGGTCAAATGGTGGCGGGCCGGCCCATGGAAAGCCTGTTAACGACATGTTCACATGTAGCCCATTTACAACGCGCTAACCCAAGGCCCGTTGCGCCCTATCCAAATTAGGCCCAATAGCGTCATCTGGGCCATCCAATATGATTCTAGCCCGTTTTCACTTCTGTCCCATGTATGGCCCATGACGTCTTTCGGCCCATATGAGGCCCTATGTAACTCTTGGCCTATTAACGACCCGTGGTGAAACTGGCCCGTAATGAATAGTGTATCACTTTACACCCATTAACGGCCCATGGTGAAACTGACCCGTAATGAACATCGTATCACTTTATACCCATTAACGGCCCATTATTCCATTGGGTCGTTCCCAGCCCATGTCATCTTTCGGCCTTCTTAGAGCCCATTTATTCTTGGGCTCATTTCCAGCATTCGTTTACTTACGACCCGTTACTATCATGTTCTGCTAGTGGGCCAAATTCAGCCCGTGGTTACAGTCGGCCCGTTTGTGGTCCGTTAATACGTTAGGACATTTTCATAGCGTCATCAAATACGGCCTATTAACGATGGCCCGTTATGGTCAGACCATGAACGGACGATTCCAACTCTAGCCCGTTTACGGCCATATTGCGGTTTGTTTGGCCCATGTTTGGCCAATCGATCATACGACCCGTATAAGGCCCATTGATGATACGACCCGTAGAAGGCCCATTGTTTCTATGACCCGTAGAAGGCCCATTGTTTCTACATCCCATAGAAGGCCCACTGTTTCTACGGCCCGTAGAAGGCCCACTGTTTCTACGGCCCATAGGAGGCCCAATACTACAGTAAATATTAGCCCATGGTTATTGTGGCCTAGTTTTAAAAAATAGGTTATTGCAGCCACTTGCAAACCGCGGAAAAAGAACTGCACTGACTACAAGCAAACAAATAAACAAGACAACAAGGAAATAAATAAGCAAGCAACTTATGCTAGGCTATCACGGCTATTACATATATTACATCCACTGGGCATCAAAGTTCGCCACCAGTGCAAATATAGGGAACAAAGTAGCATATAAACGCCGCACCAAAACAAGTCCAGAACTGAAACCACTTCAGAGGAGTTCAAGAAACAATATCCTGGGTACCCATAATGCTGGAAAGATGCTTAGCAAGCTTATTAACTTTCTCTTGTTTGGCGCTTAAATCCTCCAGCGCTTGCTGTTGTACAAGAAAGTACACATCTGAATTCTGCAGGGACTTCCTCAGTCCTTCGGTTTCTTGCCGCAGCACAGCTGACTGATACCTTTCAGCTTGTAGCTCAGACTGAAGAAGCCGAAGTGATTCAGGCAGCGAGTTCGAAGAGCTTGTGCCAGCGGTACTGGCCAGTAACTCGAACAGTACATCAATGCAGGACTGTGGGTTTTTCTCACTGTCTACAAGATTGTTTTTATCACCTTTCTTGGAGACCAACAGGGCTGTCTCACTATCTTGAACCTTATCTGCATTACTTTCTCTAACATTGCATAGTGGGGTGCTCTTCTCCAATATTTTGTTTGCATACTACAAGAGAAACAAGCAGACACATCACAGGTTTAGCTTGTAGTATACGAAACTCATTTTGGTAAACCGGTTCAGTAGTAAGGTGGACAGGATAACAGCATGATACAAACATATATCTATGTACTATGGTCACTGTATTGTCCATATCATTCTAGTTTATGTCCCCTAATCAAGATAGAGACACAGTTCAACTCATATATTTTTAAGACATAGACAGAATATAAGTGTGAGAAACTACACATCATTGGCACCACTTGTAATGTGCATCACATGAGAACATAATTATATATACAACTTAAACTGAAATCAACATAGAGCAAGAAGTTAGAACAACAATCCAGTTGAAGAAATAGGTTTAAAACATACCTGTTGCACCATTGGAGTTTCAACTGGATCTTTCAAATTTGAAAGTAGTTGGTATGAGTAAATACAGTGATGCAACAGCAAAGGAGTATGGACCATAGCTACGGAATCTGACCTAAGAACAGTTGCTCTTCTACTTTAAACGTGGAGTTTGCGTTAGCTGTGGTGGTCTTTGTGCTTTGGGCACTGCAGTAACTTTACAAACTACTCGTGTGGGGGTACTCTATGCTGGACATGGTGCTTTGTCAACTATAAGTGGGTTACTATCCGCTGGGGTTGCGGTTAGATGGGTTGTAGCTGGTTCTCTGCCCAACGGTGTAAGTGTGCAATCTGGAAGAGTCTCGATTATGTGTGGTGGGGCTAGTTTGTGGGCCAGTACAACCATGGTTCTATCTGCATCGATGGGTAGCATTGTCTTTTGTGAAGAACGGGTTTTTGCTCCCTTAGATACTGCCATCACCCCCTCCAATTCAAATGACTGATAAACAAGAAAAGAAATTGAACGTACAGACATTGTAGGATAGATAGATGTGGTGATTCACATATATGTTGTCTAACCAAACATGACATCATGACACAATTTCACATATATGATGCCTAACTAAACATGATAGCATGACACAGTTTTAGATATATGATGGATAACTTAACAGGATATAATGGCATAATTCAACATATGATGAGTACCTAAACAGGATGACATGACAAAACTATATGATGTCTTTCTAAAATAGGTTGGGATGGAATAATTCACATGATGGCATGATATAATTGACATAATTGATTCATATACTAAGCAGCTGGCACTCACATGTATGATCTCTAAACTAAGCAGATGGAATTCAATATTGTGCATATGATGTCTAAACTAAGCAATGCAAGACACCATATGCATCATATGAGAAATATAAACATTTTAACTTAGAGCATACACCTCAGGTGGGATATAGGACTGGTCATCTGTCTCTGAATCCTCCTCTGAGGAGCTCCCTGTAACCATCAAGATATATGCTTCAATAGGTACCATTGCCTGCTCTGAAGACCTTGTTTTCACTCCAGATTTTTCCATAACCGGCTCAAATGGCTGATACACATGAAGAGTAGTTCAATATACACATATTGTCGACAAATGAAATACGTAATGAAAAAAAAGATGGCATGAGATAATTCACATATATGATGCCTGGCACCATGGCGGTGCATAATTCACATATATGATAACTGGCTGAAAAGCATGGCATTGCATAATTCACATATCTGATATAGAAAGCAAACATGAGGCATTCACACAAAGCATGTCTAATCTAAGAAGATGGCATGGCAATGCAAGACACCATATGCATGATATGAGCAATATAACCCAGCCAAGTTAGACCTTGTTTTTACTCCAGATTTTCCCATGACCAACTCAAATGGCTAATGCACATGAAGAGTAGATGAATGTATAAACATTGTTGACAAATGTAATACATTATGGAAAAAAAATATGGCACGATATAATTCACATATATGATGACTAGCTAAACAGGATGGCATTGCATGATTCACATATATGATGCCTGGCTAAAGAAGATGGCATTGCATAATTCCCATATACTCCATCCGTTCCTAAATATTTGTCTTTTTAAAGATTCCAAATGGACTACAACATATAGATGTATATAGACATATTTTAGAGTGTAGATTCACTCATTTTGTTCCGTATGTAGTCACTTGTTGAAATCTTTAAAAAGACAAATATTTAGGAATGGTGAGAGTATGATATAGAAACCAAACAGGTGGCATTCACACAAAGCAAATCTAAACTAAGCTGATGACATATAAGATGTATAATGTAAGCAATGCAAGGCGCCATATGCATGATATGACCAACATTAGCATGCCAGGTTAGAGAAAACACCTCAAGTGGTAAACATGCATGGTCGGCTCCTTCTGAATCTCCATCTGAACAGTTATCTTCCTCTGGAATACAATCTGGAAATGTAGGAGGGGGGCACTTCGCCCACCATGGAGGGGCATCTGCATGACATTATATTCCCACGCAACGGTCTTCTCTTTTTCTCTACATGTTCAGTATGATTGTGTACAATATCTGACATGCATAATAATAAAAAATAGTTAGATTTTGTAAGGCCTAAGGGGTGCATGCAAAAATCAAGACTGATGGTAGCAAATGAGTGGATGGATCCAAAACTAATGATAGCAGGTAGATTATAGCTTCAGTTTAAAAAGATAGACAATGGATCATCTATTGTTTGTTGTCCACCCAACATGAACCACATAGAAGACCCCAGATGAACCAGATAGTAGACAAATACTATTCGTTGCTGGCTCGATATGAGACCCATGGGCATTTCAAAACTCAAGTTTGAACGATAAAGTAGCAGGTAATAATAACCGATGTATAACGTAAGCAGACACGAAAGACTGCGACCTCTCTTCTGGAACTGTGTAGTCCTCAGGTTCATCTACTTAGTCGATGATGGTAATGCAGTTGGCGTGGCTGCCGGCAACGGGGAAGATGATCTGAGGCGGCGAAAGAAAGTCTGCATGGGGGATCTCTGCTGCAGTGAACGCTTCTGTCGATGGTGCACCTCAGGTGGGGTGGATGACGGCACGGCAGGAGCAGGACATAACACATAGAGTTTTCTTTGACGCCTATCTAAAAATGAAGTAAATCTGTAAGGGCTCCTTAGAATGGGAGGATTCTATAAACGCAGGGATAGGGAAAACACATGAATAGGATAGGAGTGCACGTGCAAAACAGAGCATTTGGAAACATAGGATTTTAGTCAACCTGGGTGTTTGGTTCACATGAATTGGAAGAACACAGGAATGGAGAAACATGGTCAAATTAAAGTCAAACCACGTGAAAATGAAAAAAAATTAGAATCTTATTATGCCAGTAATGCAATTAGTTCTGTTCTTCATGCATATTAATTTGAAAAGGACGTCCAAGTGAATAAAATTCCTACGTTTTTTCTTTGAAAGAGACATCAAAGGAAAAAATCCTCCAGTTTTGCTTTGCTCCACTCCTTCTAACAGATTAGCACGAATAGTAGTTCCATAGCAAAGGATCCCTAAGGGATCGACATGAATGCAGAGTAACAAAGTGATGCGACGAGTGTGCAACCTCTTTGGCATAGCCTTGTGGACCTCAGCATCATTGGGTTGGATGTGGAGGATGGTGATGATGCTAGTGTGACTGCCGGAGGCGGGGAAGAAGATCCGAGGCCTCAGGAAACGGTGCCGAGGGTACTGCTCCGCTGTGATGGACGGTTCTGTCATTGGAGCAGCTCCGCTAAGGTGTACGCCGACGAGGCTGAAGCAGGACAAGACAGACAATGTTAATCTGCAGTGGGACCCTAATATCATCTGCAATAGATGATGTAAAATACATCACCAAAAAGTGCTAGATGTAAAACGCATAAGCCGTGCCACGGCCGCTCCGACAGATGCTGTAAGTACTGTTCACTCTGAACTTAATTGAAGAAAATGAACTTTACAGTCGAAACTGAATTTTACTGTCGAAACTGATTGAACTAGTAACAGAGCATTGCAATAGATGTTTAGGGCATTCAAGCACTAGTAGCAGAGAAGCGGTGATCTAAATCAGCAGACGCTCGAGCAGGTAACGCACTAGCAGAGAGAAAGTCGTGCAGTAGCACCGCGAGCGAGTGCTAAAGCAGCAACTACTATAGCTGCCAGAGGTCGTGCAGCAGCAGCAGGAGTGCAAGCGAGAGCAAGAGCAGAGCAGCAGCATGAACGAAAGCAAGAGCAGTGCAGCAGCGCGACCGACAGCAAGAACAGAGCCGCAGCGCGAGCGAGAGCCAGAGCAGCTGTAGCTAGTGCCATTGTGGAAGTCGCCGCAGAGGAAGCAACGACATGGGGGAGAGATGCCGTGGATGATGTGGCTGGCAACGGTGCCGTTGATGGAGACCCGCCATGTCTGCTCGGTATCGAGCACCGGCAGCCCCGTGAGATCGAATAAAAGATAAAATGCAGTGGTGAGTGCAGAACCTCCTTTGTGGCACTGAGTTGGCCTCGGCTTCATCGGAAGAATTGGTGAGGGTACTGCGGTTCCGGTGGGGCAGGTCAAGACGACGCCGTGGGGATTGAGGTGGCGCGATAGACGAGGCGAACATCGGGGCAGCTCCTTGGAGGTGGAGGACGGGGCGGCTGATCCGGCGGGATGACGAGATCGACAACGGATCCTCATCTGGTGCGGTGGATGAGGGCGACGAGCTGTTGCGGTGGACGACGTAGTCGGGGAAGAGTCTCCGGCAGGGCGGCGGTTGGGAGGCCGACGGAGGAGTGTGGGGTTTCGCGTGTTTTGGCGGCCTCGGTGTATGAATGGGGGGGGCGAAGGGGGAGGGGGAGCCAAGCTTAGGGACGCGCTTGTCCGAAATGTCGACTAAGTTACCAGCATACCCCCACCGGTTTTGACACCGCGACGTGGAGCTTCATTTCCGGCTGAGGGGTAGAAGGGGGATTTCATTTGTCTAGGCTGCGGGACCGATTTCGGATGAGGAGGGAGTTCTCGCGTGCGTCCAAATTTCAGGATAACAAGGCGCGGCGCGGGTTGAAGAGGCGGGAGATTCAAAGCAGGTGAGACAAAAGATACTCGAGCTTGAAAATTTTGGGATAACAAGGTGCGGATTCCTTGTTCGGCAGAACAAACTTAACGTGTAAAAAAACAATTCATACAAGAAATAAGAGAGTCATGTCCCCTTTTACTATATTTCTATAGATGCCATTGAAAAAACTACAAGAAAAATGTAAAAAAAATCGGGAGAACAAGATTACCCTACACAATACCAAATCGATTCACACTTCCCTCAACAATAGCAAAAAACGAATCAATTCCCACCAAAGAAAGAGTAATGTCCCTTTTTATATGATTACAAATGCCAGGATCTCAATTTCAATTTTTGAATCCACGTTATGTTGAATTCGAATATATCGTTAGGTGACCTTGCGGTTTATAATTGATGTAGTCGTACATTTTGATCTTCCATCATATATGAACATTTTACTCCACCATGTGAACATATATATTGTCGTCTACCATATGGACTAAATTTGAATCAATTTTCCTTATTTGAATACGATTGTTGTGAAGTTATACAATAATTTAATATTATCTTGATAACAAAAAACACGCATATAGCAGTAATCATATTTCACTATGAACTACATGTACCATACACTCTCCAATTCAAATATTTGTATCCATTTTATGTTGAATTCAAATCATAGTACATTATTGGTCTAGGTAGCGAGATGTTCGGGATAATCTAAACCCTGTTTTCATATGTATAATTTTTGGCTGAATTGGGACAAGTTTTGGTATAAGCTTCTTGCAAAACTGGAGATTCTCTCAACAAGCCTCGTGGTTCCGAGAGGGAACGTGTCCCCTTTATGTGCGAAATGATATACGCTGCCTCCCCCCTGATTTTCTTTGTAGAGGCAACATAGAACTATATGAGTGCCCTGTTAAATTTTGGAATTATTTCGGGTTCATTTGGCCTTTTTATACATTAATTGAGTTTCTGGGCTTTTAATGTGCATAATCTAAATATGAATTGCATGCACATGCTCCGGTGCACCAAAGTGGGTTGAAAAATCACATGTGTGTCCTTAGTTGAATTTCTAGGTCCCATGGAAGAAATGAGAATGAAATTCAAACATCTGGGCGTCATGACTCGGCTGAGAACATCGAGAAGCTTAGATTTTAAATTCATGTAAATCCAAAACTTGCATGTAAATCATGAAACTTGGCATGGTGTCATGTCATGGCACTAACATGTTGTGGTAAAAAATTGAACTACATGAGTGCCCTGTTAAATTTTGGAATTATTCTGGGTTCGTTTGTCGTTTTTATACATTAATTGAGTTTCTGGTCATTTAGTCTGCATAAGTCAAATTTGAACTACAAGCACATGCTCTCGTGCACCAAAGTTTGTTGAAAAATCACATTTGTGTCCTCGGGTGAATTTTTAGGTCCCATGCAAGAAATGAGAATAAAATTAAAACATCTGGGCATCGTTGCTCGACCGAGAACATTGAGAAACTTGGTTTTAAAATTCTTGTAAATCCAAAACACATATGAAAATCATGAAACTTGGCATGGGTGTCATGTCATGGTACCACCATGCTGTGGTAAAAAAATTGGCCGAATAGGAACAGATTTTGGTATAAGCTTCTTGGAAACCAAAGCTTCTCTCAAGAAGGCTCGTGGTTCTGAGAGGGAACGTGCCATCTTTGAGTGCGAAACATTATACGCTGTCCCCCTTGAGTTTATTTACAAAGGCAACATAGAACTACATGAGTGCCGTGTTAAACTTTGGAATTATTTTGGCTTCGTTTGGCCTTATTTACACATTAATTGAGTTTTTGGTCATTTAATGTGCATAATTCAAATTTGAACTACAAGCACATGCTCCCGTGCACCAAAGTTGGTTGAAAAATCACATTTGTGTCCTCGGGTGAATTTCTAGGTCCCATGCAAAAAATGAGAATAAAATTCAAACATCTGGGCATCGTGGCTCAGTCGAGAACATTGAGAAACTTGGTTTTAAAATCATGAAACTTGGCATGGTGTCATGTCATGGTAGTACCAGGCCGTGGTAAAAAACATTGGCCGAATAGGAACAAATTTTGGTATAAGCTTCTTGCAAATCAGAGCTTCTCTCAAGAAGGCTCGTGGTTCTGGGAGGGAACGTGTCACCTTTGTGTGCATAATTCAAATTTGAAATACAAGCACATGTTCCAGTGCACCAAAGTTGGTTGAAAAATCACATGTGTGTCCTTGGGTAAATTTCTAGGTTCCATGCAAGAAATGGGAATAAAATTCAAAATTCTGGGCGTCATGGCTGGGTTGGAAACATTGAGAAACTTAGTTTTTTAATTCCTGTAAATCCAAAACACGCATGGAAATAATGAAACTTGGCTTGGTGCCATGACATGACACCAACATGTTGTGGTAATTTTGCAGTCCGATTTGCAAAGGCGCACACATTAACAATCAACAAAGTCATTTTGGAACAAGTGCTGTCACGTTACAATTGGAAACACAAGTATTATTGAAACCGTGGGCGTTCTACTTACTAGTACCATCCGTGCCGCCACGCGTCCCCATTTTTATTAGCTAGGAGGTGCCGTGCAGGGTAGGTATTTGAGTACGAGAGGCATGCGATCAGACCCCTGCGCGTGCTTATCGGGAGGAGAGACCTTTGACCTCCATCTGCCGTCCACCTCTCTCCCAAATTCCCCATTAGTGGCGCCCGAGCCTCTGTTTAATGGCGTGGCTATGTCTCACTCGACTGATATTTAAGAGAGAAAAAAGAAAATCTGAAAGCATGGATCTTGATGTAAGATCCGACGGACCTATATAGCATCTACTGCGACTTATAGCAAGAGTGATGAATATATAAGGATGATTAATTGTCTTACATAATTAGAAAGATAATAAAAAAGCCACATGCAGCTACGCCCAAAATACACAAGGGCAAAAGAAGAAGGAAGACAAGGATCTGGCTCGCTGATCTCTACTTTTTTGATGCGTTGCTGCAGGCCACGGGAACTAGTCTCCGCGGCTAGCGGTGATGAGCTCTTTCGTGTCCTCAATACGCTGCTTGAGAACATCCACGGATTCCTCCACCAACCTGTGGCGCTCGTTGCGGAGCATGTCATTCTCGTCCATAAGTTTCTTGACGATGACGCTGGTCCTCTTCAACAAGGCACTGGTCTCCTCCTGCTGGTCTGCACTTCGGACGATCTTCGCACTCAGCAGGTCGCGCTCGGCCCAGAGCCTCTCATTGCCCTCCCTTAGTTGCCGGATGACGCCGGTAGCCTGTTCAAACGAGGCTTTCATGTCATCCTGCAACCTCACCCAGCCGGAGATCTGATCCATCTGGCTATGGACGATCGCATGCATGCGCCTATAACGGTCGTCGCCTGCCCGCGAGAAATTTTCCAGGCCGCCGCGGCGTGGCGGGACATCTTTGCTGCATTCATGGCGCGGCGAACATCTCTGCTGCTTCCGCGGCGCGGCCGGACCAGTCTACTGCATCGACAGCACGGTGGGACCTCCGTGCTGCTTCAACGGCGCGGCGGGACCTGTGTGCTGCTACTTCCGCGCGGTGGGACATGTCGGCTGCTCTCGCAGCGAGGCGGGACATCTCTCGTGCTTCTGCTTCCATGCTCGCCTCTCCCTGGTGGCGATCTCTCGACCCAGAACTCACGCTGGCCATGGCAGATGCAAGGGAAGGATGTTGAATGACTTGTTTGTTTTTGTGGATGAGGAGTTGAGGAGGAATGTGCATTCATCTTGGCATACTAGTATTTATAACCGAGTACTAATACGCTCCTAAGTGGGAAACCGTTTAGGTTGTGATCGGTGTGAACATGTTTGCAATTCAATATAGCGTGGTACTAATACGCTCCTAAGTGGGAAACCATTTAGGTTGTGATCGGTGTGAACAGGTTTGCAATTCAATATAGCGTGGAGTAATTTGGAATGTGACGAGACGCAAGCTCAAAATTTATTGACGGTTCTAGTTTCGAAGTGCGGCACTATTCCCAGATGTAGTTCTTTTTCTACTCCCTCCTTTCCGGTTTATAGGGCTTATCTCAAAATTTTAGTTTTTCCATTTTATAAGGCTCAATTTGGTTGTTCCCCATCACATGTTCAGATTCCAAGGTGCATTAAATCATTGCATGCAAGTATTAAGAGAAAATTGACCAATGCATGTACTTTATGCATGCATGCATTGCAATTAATGCATTGATAAACATAATTTTTTAAGAAAAACAAGAGCATTAATTAGGTGCTTTTGCAAACTACAAAAAATATTCCACCACTCACCATCTTAGTTGGTGAGATTTTTGAATTAAGCCCCATAAACCGGAAAGGAGGGAGTACTGCTGTGTACGTGCAATAACTGGCACCATCGTATTCATATCGTACGGTTAATGGGGCGTTCGACAGGAATAGCCGCGTGGCGAGCTCTAGGCTAGTCTTTTTTTCAGATGCATTAAACCTATCTCCTGGGACTTCTCGCACGCACCATCGTGCCACCCACAAAAACTTGTACTCTGAGTTTAGTACGTTATACAGGAAGAGAAGAGGTGCACGCACACACTCGTCCTCTCACACACACGTCTATTTTTTCTCGAAAAGTAGGATAATGACCCCCGGCCTTTGCATCTGGGAGTCACACACGCATCTGTAGCTACGAATTGTAGTGTTCTCAACCATCCGATTGGCTCTATCATGGATGTACATATATACTAAAACATGTCTAGATACATCTATATTTTGACAAATGGAAGGCATGTATTGTGGAACGGAGGGAGTGCTTGTCATCAAAATGGATAAAAAGGGACGTATCTAGAACTAAAGTACGTCTACATACATCTCCTTTTATCCATTTTGATGACAAGTAGTACTTCTTACCCAAAGGAACTTTATATCCAACAGACACAAAATATCCGTTCGACTGTTGGAAATTACTGATCTGATGTCGAAGTAATTGCTGCATCGCCCCCAAAACCCACCATTTCTTAAGCTAAAGTAGACCGAGGTAATCCCTATATTAGCATATTACTAAGATAAACAGAAGGCACTGTAGAAATATTTAGGACGTGAGCTTGTCAATCTGAATGTGGAGGGACACCAGCTTAGCCCCGGCCAGCAGCTTGGGTGGAACTGTGAAGAAGGTCAGCTCCTGCACGTCGACGTTGCCGGGATCCTTGCTGCTTGTCACCTCCATTTCCACCTTGACGGCGTCGGTCGTGCCTTTGGGCTCCCCCGGCGGGCCGTTCGCCCACAGCTTGGCCACGTAGTGTGGCAGTGGGGATGCCCCCGCTCTGATGTAGATGACCGACACGGTGATAGGCACGCCGATGTCGAGCACGCCGCCGACCAAGAAAAACACGCGACCGTCCTCCTCCGCGAACAGCAAGAGCTGTGGCTTCGACAGTGGCACTTGCAGTTGGAGCACCTTGCCATACTAGATCCTGTGCACGGGCATGGGATGCGCGGTGCTAATGTGGTGGTAGAGCGCCGGCGGCGGGCCTTCGTAGCCGCAGACAGGCACGGGGCATTTGCAGCGCGTGAGCGGACACACGCTCTGGTGATCGGCGAGCTTGTGGTAAGTGACGTAGAGCCCACAACCTTCCTGCGGGCACTCCACCCTCACCGACGAAAGGACAGAGTCCACTGCCGTGTTCCACACGTCAAAGCCACCGCTGCACTCGCACTTCTGGCACTGCCGTTGGTTCCCGGGGCGCTCGACGCTGCAGTCCGCGCAGGCCAGGTGCCCTCCCTTGCACTGCAGAAATCAATCGAACAACACATCAATCAAGAAACCTACACCTTGCTCAATCAGCCGAACGGACGAGGTGTATTTGAACCTCATACACTGGAGGCGTCAAGGGGCGGAGGCACAAGGGGCAGCGGAGCACGGTGAGGTCCATCGAGACCTTAGAGAGCTCCATCGTCGGGTCCTGTTCGGTCTGCATGATCTCGCCCTCCTCGTGCACAACCATCTCTCGACTTTGGCCGGGGCATTACAAAGCTTTACTGTCACATATTTTATACTACTTCAAGGTGCATTAAATCAACACATGCAAACATCAAAAGGAGAGTCACGGCATGCATGCATGCGCTGTAATTAATGCATCGGTAAACGCAAATTATTGAAATATATCGAGTGCAGTGCTTTGATTTGTCGCGTCAACTCGTACATCAACAAGAAGTTTGATTATACTCTCCCTCATGGACTTAACTTCACCTGCCTTTGGCTGTATGACAGGTTGGCCACACACCTATCGGGCCTACCTATCATACACGAAAAGGCAGGAGCGTCCCTCCCTCGCCCATGAGTGTGGTGGCTGGCAAGACTGGGAGAAGCTTTCGCTACACGCTCTCCCTCCCGCACGCGGTGGACATGCAGCAGTTCAGTCGGTGTCAGATGGCTAGAAGCGTACTGTAGTACTCCTCCAGTGTAGTAGTACTCCATCATTGATCGACTTCCCGAAGAGGCGAAGAGCCAAGCGCAGCCCGGACGCTTGTGTGGCAGTTTCATGTGTAGACTAGTCTAGGATAGCGTGTATCGTGCCTGTAAGCTTAAAATAGTTGGGGTCGGCTCCATGCTATCTGGCCGTCTCGAAGTTTTTTTAAAAAATTTAAAATAGTCTTCTGGCCCTACCTGTCACCCGAGTGATTGTAGTTTGCACGCTCATCTGGTCAAGATAGGAATATATATTTTAATTTGTTTTTTCCGAAAAGGGGGGATTCTCCGGCCTCTGCATCAGTATGATGCATACGACCACATATATTTTAATTTGTGGTGGGTAAATGTTAGAGGTTGCAGCAAATATATTGTACACTGCGGGTCTTTCAGCCAAGTTTAGAGGCAAGCATGTGGGGCCAGTGCTATGATGTGTTGCGTCAACTCGTACAACGAGGAGAACCTTGATTTTACTACTACATGCCTTCTCCCTCGCCCATGCGCGCGGTTGCTCGCAAACGAGGACAGACTTTTGCTTAGTAGTACTTCTACAACAAGCTATCCGTCCCTCTCGTGGTGGACGGACATGCAGCAGTGGATTCGACACTGTAGAAGCAGTAGTAGTAACATCATTAATCATCTTCTCGAAGAGGGGAAGAGCCAAGCGCAAACCGAACGTTGCAGTTGCGAAGATTGGAGCACGCATATAGCCAGGCTCTTGCATGAGACAAAATTGCTATGTGAGCCCACTATTGTACTAGTACGTACAACTACTTGCTAGTATAGCCCTGTAAACCAGAAAAGAGTATTTACCCTTCTAGAGATTTCAACAAGTGACTAGACTACACCGAGACAGAGTACATATGGAGCAAGATGAGTGAATCTGCACCATAAATAAATATGTACTAGTTCTATCGTTTTCCTCTCCGTAGTGCACAATGTTGAGTATACTGACTAGTCTCTTTTTGACACGCATTTATGTTTTTTGACACAGTACAAATGCAAGCGCTCATATACACGCACATACACTCACCCCTATGAACGCACACATGCACGACACTATCATCTTGAAATTTACGAAGTCACCATAGGCACCTCGTCGTCGACGGGTCCATAGGTGCTTGAATGTCAAGGAGGGAGAGGGTTAGCGGTTCTCGAGACGTTGAACGGTCAATGATGCGTCCTCAATTACATGCAGAGGGAATTAATTGGAGAAGCAGAATAGAGCCAGCACGATGTGAATGCAACCGAGTTTGGACTCTCATATAATAAAGGCACCCCACCACTCCAATCCATGTACTCCCATGTCTCTGCGCAACACTGCTCACTCCAATCCAAGACCAAGTGACTAGAAGCCACAAGCACCTATAGAGGCGATGGACGCGAGCGGCAGTCGGCTATGCCAAATCATCCAAGGCGCCGGCCTGCGGCCCCGCACCATGCAACATTTCCAGACGGTGCGGGCGACCACCGACATCGTAGCCCTCACCGACGCCGGCTTCGCCTCTCGCATGGACGACATGATGGTCAACTCCATCCGCAAGTTCACCGCCGTCAACAAGCGCGCAGACGACCTTGCCATACTACTCCAGCCCACGCGCCCAGGCTCCTCATGGCCTGCCACCCTCATCGTCCTCCATGGTGATGAACTCTTTCAAGCCCTGGTGGCCCTGCAGGCGCTGGAGGTCGCGATGAAGAATGTGCACCTCGAGGCCGCACTCGCCACGCAACACCTCACCATGCAAGAAACCGTCGACCTGCACATCCACGTCTATGAGGAAATCGTCTACATAGGCCACTACAAGGCAAGTGAGGACAGAAAGACGTTGGCCTTCTTCCAGCGGCTAGAATCTTTGGACGCCATTGTTCAGAAGCACGTCAATCTGGCCACGAAAGCCGCTGCTACTTAGGCACCGTTCGGTGGGATGGCGCCCTGAGTCGAGGAGGTGGACGTCGTCGATGGATGCATCTGTTCTTCTGGCCTCCTGTAACCAGCACTGCATCGCCTCGTGGCCTTAATGTTTTATTAGTATAGTACTCCCTCCGCTCCCAAATATAAGTCTTTCTAAAGATTCCATCAAGTGACTACTACATACGGAGCAAAGTGAGTGAATCTACACTCTAAACTATGTCTACATACATCTGTATGCTGTATTCCATTTGAAATAGTATCTAAAAAGGCTTATATGGGAACAGAGGGAGTATATGGCATTTTTATTCCAGTCGTAACGTTTTCACTGTGAGGTGGGGCCGCAGTTGAGCAAACCCACCCCGCCCACCGGGCGTCGGCCGAGTTTAGAATTAGAAGAGAGAAACGAGGGAGGAGAGCTACCTGTAGCACAAACACTGTTGTCAGATGGGACTCGTGTATATAGAATAGGAGTACTGAGCACTCGTGCCTCTTTTTTTGTGTGGGAAAAATTAGTCGTATGTCTAGTACCACTAGTTGGGTGCGTGCAACCTATAGCTGTCATCACTTTAGGTCTCCTTTTTGAATCGTAGCTACGCTTCATAGTACATATTTTTTCACGCATTTATCCTCCTATATGTACTCCTAGGCTATTTCCACGTGCTCCCATTCGCCGACATGTGGGACATAGAGCATCTGGGTCGTAGTGCATGCACGACTCAGAGCATATGCCGGGGTAATTTACATTTCAGACCTCACGAATTACATGCAAACCCCCCGCAGAAGACTAAATAAATGAATGAATTACTACGTGAAACCAGACTATTTTCATAGAAACCGGAGCACGTTCATTAAATTTTGGACATAACACGTTTATAAAAAATGACCGGACTTAAACCAGTCTAAGGGCCTCTTTGATTTTTCCCGCAAAAAAAGAGCCTCTTTGATTCGCAGGATACTGAAAACACAGGAATGGGGAAAGTATGATGGCGATGAACCGAGACGAGGAGAACTCTATCTCAGTTAGAGGTTAGAGTTAGATTCTAACCCTGAACTAACTCTAAACCAAAGAGGTGTCTGGATGGCAGGGTTAGATTGACAATAAATGCTCTTTCTCAATCATTTGACTACTTTGGACCCTATTTCCTTCCGGATTTGGTGTGGCCGGCTCTTCTGTGGCCTCCTCCCGCTGACAATTGACATAAACGAACCATCTATACAAATCAGGCATGCAAAACATGATAATTTTTACTTTATCCATACAAATGAGATATCCCACTTGAACATACAAGTCGTCAATCAAGCTTCACAAAATAAAAAAACACTTCATGAAATAAAGCATGACCTAACTCATCACGGAAGTCATGAGCCCGGAGCCCCTCACGCATCGAGGGAGGAGCTCTCCATCGTCGCTCTGGAGGAAGGCTCTATAGAGCCCAAGCCCCGGGAACCCCTCTGACGCTGGCGCTTGTGAGTTGAGGTTGACACCGGCATGGGTAGCAGGGCCGCTTGCCGCCGACTGGGAACTTAATCTTTGGGCCTCTAGAAATAATGCAAGCTTGTAAGTAAAATACCTAGAAAGGTGAACTGAATCTTTGGGCCTCTAGAAATAATGCAAGCCTGAAACTGAAATATCTAGAAACGTGAACTGAATCTTTGGGCCTCTAGAAATAATGCAAGCCTCAAATTGAAATACCTAGAAAGGTGAACTGAATCTTTGGGCCTCTAGAAAGATTTATTACCTCCTCAAGTAGCATCAAACAATTCCATGCGTGCACCACAAATCTATACCAAGTTTGATTAGGATCTACTTCTCCAAATCAGAATTAGCGCTAGAGCAAGCAAGATCAATGATATGGCCGTGAGATAGAGAAGGAACAAACAAAATCACCCCTATCGCGACCTCCCTAGTAGATGTGCCGCCGCCGCGCACGACAGAGGGAGAAAAAGGACTGGTGAAGGGGGAGCAGGGCGACCTTCGAAGGCCGTAGGGAGAGGGCGGCCGGAGTAGGGCGGCGGAGGCCGGAAGGAGAGGGAGGCCAGAGGAGAGAGAGGGCGAGCGGCGCTTGGGTGGGTGGCCTTATGGGGAATAGAGAGGAGTCGTGCGAGAGGGGGGAGAGCGATCTGGTGCGGGCATGGGAGATTTTTTAGTTCTCTTTTAGTGGGCCCGAGGATAACTAACCCAATTAGAACCTATCCACCGGGCTAGTTTTTTTAGCTGGGTTAGAGCAAACTAGCTCTAACTAACCCCTCTTGTTTCGATAATTTGAGGCTATTTCAACCCAAACTAGCTCTAACTCAGGGATCCAAACAAAGAGGAGTGTTACTGTACATGCTACAATGTGGACCATAGCACATTGTTTTTTATGGCCATATCACCACATTGTTTTCTACTGCTAGTTCATTGGGCTACCGTGGTTTGCACTCCTGGTTCACTGGGCTGCCGTGGTTCGCACTGCTGGTTCACTGGGCTGCCGTGGTTCGCACTGCTGGTTCACTGGGCTGCCGTGGTTCGCACTCCTCCGACCTGAGTAGTAGTAGTACTAGTATATACCGCATCATTCTTTTCTCCTTCTTACTACTCCGACATGTGGGAGAGCCAGCATGCGGGTCGACATGTCATGCACCAGATTAGAGCGCGGAATGGAAGGGGGGCATCACCCCGGTTGGAGCGCCAGTAATTCATGACTATAGTGAGTGGTCATATCACAAGTCCTTCCAGAAGTAATGCGCCGTCAAATCGCACAGCCCGACCTTTCCAGCAGTATGTTTGAGAATCCGCCACTCGCTCACCCTCCTCGCCTCTCTGTCAAACCACCTACCCGAAAACTGCCGTGTACTGCCCGGGAATAGCCCCGCCCTCAACTTTTAACTACACGAAAATAGTTCGAGCTTGTTCATTCTATATAAATACAATACTTACTATATGTTTATTCACCCGTGGGGTTGTTCAATGATTGGAGGGGCTGGGAGCACAAGTGAACAATACTGTAGTACTACTAGTAGTAAGTAGGAGTCATACAGTAGTCACCTTAAATAGAGAGTTTCTTTTCTTTCATGCCACGTACACAAATTGAAACGCTTGTTGTGGAGAGAAAAAAGATAACCACTCCACTATATATGTACGCAGGGGCCTGAGCGCTTGCTTTATTAGGGTTGCTCTCTTCATTCTCTCATCCTCTCCAGATATAAACAAGACAACGGTAGCGACATTTTCTCTCTGCTCACCGCTGGTCACAGATCCGACCGGATCCCTTCGGCCGGTGTGTGTAGAGGACTAAAAGGTGCATCATTCACGTGGTCATCGCCGCCGAGGGAGGAAACCCACAGCTGCCGGAGGGTCCCGATCCTCTGCCCGTGCCGTTCTCTCGGACACAGCCTTCTTCCTCCTTGCCGCATTGTCCGCATATCCGATCTGCCGCCGCCGACATCCCGGCGAGCCTCAGGTATAAGTTCTTCGAAAGCGGCCTTGCTCTACTGCCCCAGCTCCCCACGTGTCTGCATGTGCATCTTTTTCTACTCCCATCACCTCTTCCAAAGCCACCTAAATTTTTAGTATTATTAGAGGTAAAGCTACTTCATGCATTCAAATCTAGGGCTTTGTTCAAACAACGAAGAAAGGGGGGAAAGTTGTAGCATGAATCTAGGACTTGATGCAAAGAGGAAATAATATGGTGAAAGTAGTAGAGACCGGATGCCCAACTGGTCTCTTGGTTGAAAAGGGAAATAATGGGAAAACGCAGTACAAACTGGATAAGGAATAGATCTATTATTGGTTCAAAAAAGGATAGAAAGTGGCGGCTGGTGGACAAGTCAACAGAGTATGCCAGGATTAGATTTGCTGCCATCACATAGTAAAAGGTCTCTAGGATTAGATTTGCTGCCCTCACATAGTAAAAGGTCTCAGGATTAGATTTGCTGCCCTCACATAGTAAAAGGTCTCCAGGATTAGATTTATTGCCCTCACATAGTAAAAGGTCTCCATGATTATATTTTCTTCCCTCACATAGTAAAAGGTCTCCAGGATTAGATTTGCTGCCCTCACATAGTACAAGGTCTCCAGGATTAGATTTGCTGCTCTCACATAGTACAAGGTCTCCAGGATTCGGTTTGCTGCCCTCACATAGCATGAACAAACTCGGCATCACCACTTTATGCCTCCTTGTAGGTACATTGTGCTGATGCGTCCACTATCGCATGTCCTTATACCAACCTTTTGCTGTTGTTAATGTAAGGGCGCATGTAAAATGAAGCGACCACACTGTTACCTTAGGGACATGTCTAACCAGTGTTATTGTTAATCTAATGCCTCCAGTGATAAGATGCAATTAAACTGTGTTACAAATGGCACTCCTGCTGTTTTCCCTAGTATGATAAGTAAGTTGCTCCTTTATGCTGCTGAGTGTCCTGGTGTCCCCACGGTCCCATGCCCTTAAACAAACTCTTTAGCTACTGTTGATTTACTGTGTTTGTTAAACAAGCAATGCCACCATTAAAGTAATCCCATATTTGAGGAATCTCATTGTTGATCGTAATGCTTCTGGTAACATGAAGCATTGCTGACGTTTTAAAATTTCTACTGTCCTTGCGTGTTTGGCTTGAACATAATTAAGATGCTTCTTTTCATTTTGTATAAGTTTCATATATTCTTATTGACCAGCAACTGTTTACTTTCTATATTTTTTTGTGCAGATAGGGATATCCATTTCACCTTGTTGCTATTGTGACTTTTGGTGAACTACACAAAACACTTTTTTTGGAATGAGTGTCTTGTGCAGCTCAACTAAAATGTCACGTGGGCAGCATCTCTCAATTTCGGTGGAACTGCACAAAATGGTGATTGGAGTTTCCAAAATCTCCGTCAAGTTCTGCTGGTAATCTCATGCAACATTTTATTAGTCTTTGCAAGATGGAGCCATCACTGTCACCACAATGGCACTTTATTTTAGTGGAACTCCACTAAAGGATAAGAAAATTATAGTTGCACATTACATGAGCCGGACAACCAACCTTAATGTTCCTCAATTTTAGTGCAACTACTAAAGAAGAACCTGTCAGCTCACAAGAGCAAGTACTTCTTGCTAGCTGAATGATGCAATCTTTGCTTCATTTCAGGTGAACTACAGAA
Source organism: Triticum aestivum (assembly GCF_018294505.1). Taxonomy (NCBI): domain Eukaryota; kingdom Viridiplantae; phylum Streptophyta; class Magnoliopsida; order Poales; family Poaceae; genus Triticum; species Triticum aestivum. The sequence continues at coordinate 637,752,849 of NC_057807.1, forward strand.
AAAGGCGCATGAATTGAATCATGGAACTCCAGGTAGACCTCATCCTAGTGGAGCTGCAGGTTGAGTGTCATGACCAGTTTTCCAATAAAACATTTATTGAGAAACCGACCTTTATATAGACCAGTATAGGAAAGATCTCCTTACCAGTAGACAAATCCTTGGTACAGAAATCCAGAAGTACTAATTATTATACAAGATTGAGCTGAGGATGCTCAACAATATATTACAAGCACGCCAATATTGTACATAGAGGCGGATATGACACAAGGGTATGGTGGCATACTACTGACTCGTAATAAAAGTGGTGGTGGATATGTCACAGTGATGTGGGTGACATGATTCCTAATCTTACAGCTCATCGAGCATCGGAGTGAGGCTCGATGATTTTATTCGGGTAGCGGAAGCGTATATGATACAAGTAACCAAGTCCAGGATCGCACGGGACTGACTGTGACTCCTCTAGGCATCGGACTCGCTATCGTACTCTTCATCCATAAGATCGCCTTCGTCAACATCTGGCCAAATCAACAAGCTAGGTGAGTACTTTGAATGTACTCGCAAGACAGTTCAGACATAAGATATAACAAATGCAAACATGATGCACATGAGCAGTTAGCAATGCACACTCAAATAATAAATTTGCACGGCATGATAAATCAAAAGGAAGTCAGGCGGTAGTCCTCCCGAAATCCCAATAAAATAACTGAAAACCAATCGGGTGTCTGAAGCGACGCCTCGAAAGGTAAAAATAAATTAACATGCTGCAGTCGGGCGTCTGAGCGACACCACATAAAGGGCTTATATTGAAATGTAAATGATAGTGCGTGCCACAGTCAGACGTCTACGCGACATCTCGAAAAGGGCTTATAATGAAAGTAAATAATAGTGCGTGCCACAGTCGGACGTCTGAGCGACATCACATAAAGGGCTTTACCAAAAGTAAATAACAAGAGTGCCACAGTCGGACGTCTGAGCGACATCACATAAAGGGCTTATATCAAAAGTAAATAACAAGAGTGCCACAGTCGGACGTCTGAGCGACATCACATAAAGGGCTTATATCAAACGTAAATAACAAGAGTGCCACAGTCGGACATCTAAGCGACATCACAGAAAGGGCTTATATTTCATCATTCGTACTCATTAAAATTCATGAAGTTAAATCACTCCAGGGAAATACTCAATACATAATAATAAATGGGTTAGTCCATCCAGAGGAGTAATCATTCATCCGGATTTAACACTCATGTTGTTCACCGGAGGTTGACACTGAAACTGATACTGAGACTGACATAGATAAATTGATTATAGTCCTTGACTATAGATACAGTTACTTGAATGATTTGTGACTCTGCAGAGTTTGTACTATTTAACCACAGCCAATGGATGCCAGTAGTCACAGCAGACTACTTCCGTTTACGGTATTTCAGAGGAAACTCATCTAACTAGTACACACCCATTCCACATCCCGATACCAGGAGTCACCCTAGGCATCGTTCAAGAAAAACTTTGAGACGGGGAGGCCACAACCTCGAGTAGCATGGGATCAAATTTATATTGCACGCTGTAAGGGTGCCCCCCTCTCAGTCCCAACTGGAAACACCCATGCCCCCTGACCAGATGACTGGCTTTAATCCAGGGCCATGGAACCCTCATCCCGGCCCCTCTATTTGGTGTGTACGAGGAAAGAGGTTTGCAACCTACTAAACCATATTCTTTGAAGAAAACATGTGGTAGCACACAAAAAGGGAACAGACGGTAACGTGACTTGATCCACGTTAACACTGGAGTTGAACGGTTCGGCATAAGACTAGCATGCTTCAACAATACCATCTTACCACCTCTAATGTCACCACATGATCAGCTTATCTCCCATCAAATACGTATCGAGTTTTGAAGCTCACTTGTAGTTACTTTGCATGCAATATAACAATTACCGATGCTCATATAAACATGCCATGAAATAACTACTCAAGCAAACATGCAAAACACTCATCATATCAAAGGTTCAAACATGCTTGCCTGGTTCGGAGTAGTTGGAGTCTACCTCGGTGAAGTTTGCGGTTCCGTCACCTCCGTCGGTATCTACGACATAAAGAAACCGCATACTAACGTAAATACCGTGTGTGCACAAAAAGTGTTCCAAATATTTTTTAATTAAATCTGATAAAAAACTATACAGAAAACTAAAGATGACAGAAAAAGAATCAAATCAAAACCACCTTTTGTTTAAAAGTTATTAAGGTTTTGGTCCAGGGACTCATCTGTAATGAAACAGAAAGTTTCCAGGGGGTAGTTTATAAAAACAGAAAACGCTTCGATTAGAAACATGCCAGCCCCAAAGGAAAAGGTATTCTGCCTGAAGGCATTTTCAGAAAACGGTTCAAAAAGAAGAACACGCTGACGAGGGGGTCCCACCCGTCGGGTTTGAATCTTTAAAACAGAGTCACCGGCGCCCGAGGGCTGCGGTGGTCGCCGGCGGCAATCCACGGCGAGGTAGGGAGAAAGGAGGGTACCTACGGGTTACTTGAGTCCTTCCACACCTGTGGGTGGTGGAGTTGGTCGATGGAGAGCACCACGTCGACGGTGTCCACAACTCTGGCGGACGGTGGTTCGGGTGTTGTGGATCTTGCCAGGGAGGGCTGCAAAGGTCAAATTGGGGCTCGCGTTAGAGCATTGGGTGGAGTAGGAGGCGACTGGCACGGTCTGGACGGTGGGGGTGGTCTCACCTGAGTGAATCACGTCGGAGCCCGAGGCGGATCTGGGCGTCCGGAGTCGAGGAAGGAGACCTCCTCGGGGTCCTCCTAGTGGCTAGGCGGGGCTCTGGTGAGGTGCAGGAGGGGTGCTGGGTCGAAGGTGAGCTCGAGGCTCCCTTTTATAGCCGATCCGAGGAAGTGGCCGTGAACGGGATAATGCCGGCGATGGTTACAGCGTGGCAGTGGTCGGTTAGGTGATTAAGGGGGCTAGGCATCATCGCGATGGTCTACTGGTTCCGTTCAAGTGCTAAGCTTGGCCTGCCTTGGATGGTACTCCAAGTTTCTGACGGAATGGCTCACGAAGCTCGGCAGCGGCAGGGGGCACGCTCTGCGCTGCTCAGGCCACGACGACGGTGCCGCAGCATGGACAGGCTAGCGGACAGCCACGTGGAGGCTTAGGGTGGCTTGGGCGGTGCTGGACGGCGCCGAAAGGTGGTGCTGGTCCCTGCCGGCCGCCACGGGTGGCTCTGCCACCGCAGAAGTTGCCGGCGTCGGTGAGGCACGCCGCCACCTACACCTGCGCCTGTCCAAATGAACATGCAGCGCTGTGGATAAGGAGGGGGAACAGGGAGCAAGGCGCCACTGCAGTTACTGGCGAGATCGACGCCGCGCTATGAAGAAAATGACACTGACGGCCGAATTGAAACTCTGAAACTCTGAATTTTACTGAATCTGAACAACAACAGTGCACGCCAGGTGTTTGATGAAATATTTTTGGCATGTGGAAAAGTTTTCTGGAGCTGATCTTTGGTGAGGTGGCCTCTCAATGCATCAAGGGGTGGCCTGATTTATCCCAGAATTTTTGGAGAAGAAAAATATTGAATTTCACCAAAAATGACAAATCTGGCCCTAACTTGCAGTGATCAAAACTTGAAAAATTTGAACTGTGGAAGAGTGGATCTTGATGGATCTAGGTTGAGGGTGCTAAGGACTAGTCAGAGGAGTTTGTTTGGGATCAAAACTCAAGAGCAATCTGGTACTTCCTTTGTAAATCACCTAGGTACAAAATAAAAGACATAAATAGTTTTGGGGATAAAATAAATAGAATAAAAATCAAAAATGGGTTGATTTGCTAGGATTGGATATTTGACTTGACCCAAAGTGGAGGGAGGGGTTTTTGGAAGAAAATTTTAACATGAGTGTCGGTGTCAAAACCGGCGGATCTCAGGTAGGGGGTCCCGAACTGTGCGTCTAGGTGGATGGTAACAGGAGACAAGGGACACGATGTTTTTACCCAGGTTCGGGCCCTCTCGATGGAGGTAAAACCCTACTCCTGCTTGATTAATATTGATGATATGGGTAGTACAAGAGTAGATCTACCACGAGATCAGAGAGGCTAAACCCTAGAAGCTAGCCTATGGTATGATTGTTGTTCGTCCTACGGACTAAAACTCTCCGGTTTATATAGACATGGGAGAGGGCTAGGGTTACACAGAGTCGGTTACAATGGTAGGAGATCTCCATATCGTATCGCCAAGCTTGCCTTCCACGCCAAGGAAAGTCCCATCCGGACACGGGACGAAGTCTTCAATCTTGTATCTTCATAGTCCGGGAGTCCGGCCAAAGGTCATAGTCCGGCCATCCGGACACCCCCTAATCTAGGACTCCCTCAGTAGCCCCTGAACCAGGCTTCAATGACGACGAGTTCGGCGCGCAAATTGTCTTCGACATTGCAAGGCGGTTTCCTCCTCCGAATACTTCATAGAAGATGTTGAATACAAGGATAGTGTCCGGCTCTGCAAAATAGTTTCCACATACCACCGTAGAGAGAATAATATTCGCACAAATCTAATCTGCTGACGTATTCCGTAGCGTGACATCATGCCATAGCCAAGCCTTTATTCAAATCGTATTATTGTCCCACCTCAGCACGTTTAGCGAGGCGATTTCCTTGGCACGTCTTGTCGAAGCAGAGATCGTGTCCCCTTATTCCGGGATTCTCATCAATACGGGCGTGGGTAACCCAACCGCGCCATTAATCGCGGCGCTTGGGAGATAAGCGAGTTTTACTAGGCTGGTGGGGGCACATAGTTTCGGCCGCCCATATAAGGGGATAAGAATCCATCCTTTCCATCTACGCCTTCCTCCTCCTTCGCTTATCCATTCCTGCGCACTCGAGCTCTAGCGCCCAAGTCCGCACTTCCCACCTCAACCTTCTCCAATCATGTCCGGAGCGAGAGGCAAGTGGATTGCCTCCTCCGTTACGGAGGGGCAAATCAAAAAGCTGAGCAAAGCCGGATACTTGTCCAACGACATCGCGCACCAGCTCCTAGATGAGGGGCATCTCATCCCCACCCCCAGGCCCCATGAGAGTGTCGTGTTTCTCCCCCATTTCCTCCGCGGACTGGGCTTTCCTCTTCACCCATTTGTCTGGGGGCTCATGTTCTACTACGGCCTGGATTTCCACGATCTGGCCCCGAACTTCATCCTCAACATCTCGGTGTTTATCGTCGTGTGTGAGGTCTTCTTCCGCATCCAGCCCCACTTCGACTTATGGCTGAAGACCTTCAATGTCAAGCCGAAGGTTGTGGGCGGCCGACAAGCGGAGTGCGGAGGCGCCATGGTGGGCAAGATGGCCAACGTCACATGGCTCAAGGGCTCCTTTGTGGAAACCATCAAAGGGTGGCAATCGGGGTGGTTCTACATCACCGAGCTGCGTGACCCCGAATGGGCAGCGGCCCCGAGTTCTGATCTGGCATTCCCACACGGCTCACCTCATGGAAAGAGACAGGCTTGTCGTGGGGTAATCCAGAAGAGGAGACCGGACTCCAAACCTGCGTCCAGAACCTGATGGACAAGAAGGTTAAACTCGTCAACGTAGTCTAGGTCATGCTCTTCCGTCGGATCCTCCCGTGTCAACGGCGGGCTTTTAATCTGTGGGAATTCGACTCGGCCCAGCACCAAACTCTGTCCAGGCTCTTTGACACAACGCACGAAGATGCTTGGAAGGTGCTTTTCAAGAGCTCCGAGGTTCACCCTCCCACTACCGAGGATCGCGGATTCTGCGCGAAGCGCCAAGCTAGTGCGGTAAGCTTAGTTTACCCATTACAGGGTACTTGTTTTCATAGTTTGACTCTATGCGGGATCTAAACTCCCATTCCTTTAACATGACTGGCAGAAAAAGGCCGGACATATCGATTGTTCGGCTCCTTTGCTCGAAGGCCCAACAGACGCATGCTTGATGAAGCTGCTGGTCCCGGCACCTCACGTGGTGCCGGAGAAGAAGGCCAAGAAGAAGGCCACGGGAACTCGAAGGAGCTCCCGGCGCCTGGTGGTGTCGGACTCATCGCCCGACGACCCCAAAGCACACTCCTCCTCCGAAGACGAGGAGGAGGAAGAAGAAGCCTCTCCCCCTCCAACGGGGGAGGAAAGAAAAGGAAGGCCGCCCCAACTGGGGAGGCCGGAGGGTCCAAGAAGGGGAAGACCCTTCTCCCGGACTACGCCTCCGACGCCGACGATGGTGGAGAGGAGTGGCCGTCCAGGGCCAAGCCCTTGGCCAAATCGCAAGTATCCGGATACCAGAATAATTCAGAGTGTTCCTTTATTTGCATAGTACCTTCTGACGCCGAATATAATCATGCAGTCTGCCCAAGGCTGAGCTCGACGATTCGTCGAGCGGCTCCCTGGATTCATCGGACGTGAATAGTCTTTCACTCAAGACTGCTACCTCCCCCCGCCCAACGGACGATGCCGAGGTGGTGTCCCAAAAGGGGCTAAACCAGGAGGAGGTGGTCCCGGTGGCCCTGCAAGGCGACCTCCCGGACTCCTGGCCCAAAGGGGATAAAACCCCGGAGGGATCTAAGTCCGGCCCTGGGCCAGACACCGCACCGGAACCGTCAGTGGTTCCGGAGTCCAGCAGGCGGCCCCCTCGCAAGAGGGGCAAGCCTACAACGCCGGCGGCCTCCGTCCAACCGGAGGCGCCGGACAATTTGCTGGAGGTGCTTAACGGCGCCTCCATCGACAAGGAGCACCGTACTGTTATGAGTGCGGTGATCCAGAAGGTTCAGTCTGCCAAAAGCGGGCTGACAGAAGCCTGTGCCAGCCTTTTAACAGGCTTTGAGGTATGTGTTTAAAACATGTAAAAATGTTACTGCATAGACAGTAGCCCCTGATGCCCAGTTTGGTGTTTGGAAAGAAAAGCCGGACTGAGGATCTAAAAAGATATGCACAGGAGTCTAACATAAATTTGTCAATATGGGAATGCAGGTCGTGCTGCTGACCTCTGCCGCACTGACTGCGGAGGTCGATGCATTGAAGCAGAGCCTCGAGCGGTCCGAGAACGAGCTCGGCCTTGCCAAGAAGCAGCTCGAGGACAAGGAAGGTAGGTAGTACCTTATGTAAGGGTATATAAAAAAATACATGGTTGCAAATAGTGATAGGACCAACGTGAATGTGACAGGGGCCACAACTGAGGTGGTGACCCTGAAGGAAGCGCTGTCCAAGGCCGAAGATAATGCAGCCATGGAGTGCACCGAGCGAGAGAAGCAAGAGGCGCGGGTGGCGGAGGTGCGGCAAGAGCTCAATGCTCTCGTGAAGAAACACGACAGTTTAGAGCTTGACTCAAAGACGCGAGAGTCCGAGCTTGCCTCGGCACTTGAAAGTGCCAAATCTGCCAAAGCCGAAGCCCAAAAAGCCCTCCAGGAGATTGAGGCAATCAAAAAGATAGCGGCGGGTAAGGCATTCTTTATGCAAAGCAAGCATGTGAAAGTGAATTACGTGTTACTTACCTGAATCCGGAGCTCTCCAGGAGCATTCGCAGATCTGCCCGTAGCGTGTCCGACCCCGCCGCATTCTACCGAGCCGAAGAAGGGAGCTCGATGGAGAAGGTGTTTTGGTCCCAGTATGCTGAGGCCGGACGCCCGGTGCCCTTGAGCGACCAGCTGAATCAGCTGGTCGAGCTCCATAAGGTGGCCGAACAGGCCATGAAGGGCCTTATAGGCCGGCTGTGGCCTGGGGAGGTCCTGCCTGAGAGCTACTTCAGGCTAGTGAGGCGGCTGGTGGATGCCTGTCCGCGGCTTGAAGTCATCAGGCGCTCCGTATGCATCGAAGGCGCCCGTAGGGCTCTTGCCCGTGCTAAAGTGCACTGGGGCAAGCTGGATGCTGAGAAGCTGGTGACAGAAGGGCCACCGGAGGGGAAGGAGCATCGCAGGCCTGAGATGTATTATGAGGGCGTCCTGAAGGGTGCCCGCCTTGTGGCGAATGAATGTACCAGGGATGTAATTTTTGAGTAAACTCGCTCGTGTTTATCCTGTGCGCTGAAAACTTGTTCATATGCGCTAAGCAACGCTTTTTGAATTTAAAATATTACCTTTTGTGCGGCCGTTTATTAAATCTGAGAGATGCAAGTTGTCGGCTTCTACCCCCATGCCGCGAGTGCTGGGGTGTTCGGGATAAACCCGAGCGCTCTTGTGCCCATTCTTGGGTCCTTCGAGGGAGGCGCTCAACACAACGAACAAGGCAATCGAACTTATAATGCTTTATCATCTAACTTAGCAATAGAATTCTATAATTTTAAATTTCGGCGAAGCCCCTAGTATTCCGAAGACCGAGTTCGGGGCGCTATCCACGCCTAGGCCGGACAAAGCCATCTCCTCGTTCTAAGCGGCATAAGTCTTTCAGGACTCAAAAAACCTCGTGAACAGCGACCGGCTCTCGCCCTATCATGACGGTCAGTTTTAGCTTTCTCTACTAAGGTGTTAACCCAGCTCAACTGGGGCAAAATCGCAGTAGTTCTCCCAGCGCTACCTTAGCCGATATAGCGGAACGTAAGGTACCAAAACATGGGAGCCGGGCAAACCCAACTATTGACCCAAGACATGATTCGGAGCCGATGCATATAATGCTATAAGTTCGGGGTGCCGCACTCATGAGAGTGTTTGGTCTTCTCACACCGTATTTTGGGGAACTTAAGCCCCTGGTGTATTGGCCGTACCAAAGTGTACGGCTGCATAATATCATAGCTGAACATATGTACATAAAAAAATGAATGCAATAATAGACAATAGCTATGTATTGTTTATTAGAGGGCTGCTATGAAAGCAGAACGATACAAATAGTGCGATAAGCAAGAGATGGGATTATTTGACATGTCCCCCTCGAGGGGCAAGCTACGAGACTGTAAGTAAGACAGGTATTTAGCTCGTTATAGAGACCACCTGGACGTTCCACGTGGCTTGCTGTCTCCCTGGCTGTTGCATCGTGTGTTCGGAGATTGTACTGCCGGACAGGTCTTCCGAATAGTGGAGTCCTGAAAGTAAAAAAAGAAAAATCACAAAAATCGGGAGCCCCTAGTGCAGTTGAGACGCATTCTGGGCATGCCGTGGTTGTGCCCCTCCCCTTATGCCCATGGTATTTCCAGAGCGTAATTATGTACGCATGGTACTAGTTCGCAATCTCGCGAGGGTTGGGGTTGGGGCCGCACTGCTATGCTAGCTCGGAACGTGCTAGACAGTCTTGTTGTAGGTTACTCCGGGCGCGCTTGACAGTGTCCGGACGCTTAACAGCTGGACTGGAGAATTGCCTTGAGAGGCTACTTTGTACTTCCGGAGCGAGGGCCACCATGTGCTCCTCTGTTCGGAGAGAGCGTTCGGTGTTTCCATTGACCGTAATGACTCCGCGAGGGCCTGGCATCTTGAGCTTGAGATATGCGTAGTGCGGCACCGCATTGAACTTTGCAAATGCAGTTCGTCCGAGCAGGGCGTGATAGCCACTGCGGAACGGGACTATGTCGAAGATTAACTCCTCGCTTCGGAAATTATCCGGGGATCCGAAGACCACTTCGAGTGTAACTGAGCCTGTACAGCTGGCCTCTACACCTGGTATGACGCCTTTAAAGGTCATCTTTGTGGGTTTAATCCTTGAGGGATCTATGCCCATTTTCCGCACTGTATCCTGATAAAGCGGGTTCAGGCTGCTGCCGCCGTCCATGAGGACTCTAGTGAGGTGAAATCCATCAATGATTGGGTCTAGGACCAAAGCGGCGAATCCGCCATGACGAATGCTAGTGGGGTGGTCCCATCGATCAAAAGTGATCGGGCAGGAGGACCATGGATTGAACTTTGGGGCGACTGGCTCCAACGCATATACGTCCCTGAGCGCATGCTTCCGTTCCCTTTTGGGGATGTGGGTTGCGTATATCATGTTCACCGTCCGCACTTGTGGGGGAAATCCCTTCTGTCCTTTGTTGTTCGGCGGCCGGGGCTCCTCCTCGTCATCGCTATGCAGCCCCTTGTATCTGTTTTCGACACTTAACTTGCCTGCCTGCTTGAACACCCAACAATCCCTGTTGGTGTGATTGGCTGGTTGTTCGGGGGTGCCGTGTATCTGGCACGAGCGATCTAGTATCCGGTCTAAACTGGACGGGCCCGGAGTATTTCTTTTTAATGGCTTTTTCCACTGACCCGGTTTAGAGCCTCTGAATCCGGCATTAACTGCCATATTCTCAGTGTTGTCGCCGTTAATGCGGCTGAGGGAGTCCTGGACTAGGGGGTGTCCGGATAGCTGAACTATCATCATCGGCCGGACTCCAAGACTATGAAGATACAAGATTGAAGACTTTGTCCCGTGTCCGGATGGGACTTTCCTTGGCGTGGAAGGCAAGCTTGGCGATACGGATATGTAGATCTCCTACCATTGTAACCGACTCTGTGTAACCCTAGCCCTCACCGGTGTCTATATAAACTGGATGGCTTTAGTCCATAGGACGAACAACAATCATACCATAGGCTAGCTTCTAGGGTTTAGCCTCCTTGATCTCGTGGTAGATCCACTCTTGTAACACACATCATCAATATTAATCAAGCAGGACGTAGGGTTTTACCTCCATCAAGAGGGCCGGAACCTGGGTAAAACATCGTGTCCCTTGTCTCCTGTTACCATCCGCCTAGACGCACAGTTCGGGACCTCCTCCCCGAGATCCGCCGGTTTTGACACCGACATTGGTGCTTTCATTGAGAGTTCCTCTGTGTCGTCACTGATAGGCTCGATGGCTTCTTTGATCATCATCAACGACGCAGTCCAGGGTGAGACCTTCCTCCCCGGACAGATCTTCGTATTCGGCGGCTTCGCACTGCGGGCCAATTCGCTTGGCCAACTGGAGCAGATCGAAAGCTACGACCTGGCCGTCAGGTTAGATTTGGAAGTTTGAACTTCACAACTGACATCCGCGGGGACTTGATCTTCGATGGATTCGAGCCACTGCCAAGCACGCCGCACTGTCATGACATGCATGATTTAGCTCTCCAGCCTAACAGTACCCTGGAGGCCGCACTCGAGTCCGCTCGAATCTTCAATTCGGAGCCGGCTGCGCAGATCTAGGACGGATGGCTAGACACCGCCTCGGGGGCTGCAACCTCTACGGTGATAGAGCCGAACACTGACCTTGTCCCTCATGAAGCTCGTGACTCCGAGGTGCCGGACTCCTTGCCGGACTCCGAACCTCCCGCGCCCCCTCCAATCGGATCTGATTGGGCGCTGATCATGGAGTTCACCGCAGAGGACATCTTTCAACACTCACCTTTCGGCGACATCTTGATTTCGCCAAAGTATCTCTCGTTATCAGGAGAGCCCTGGCCGGACTGCGGTCAGGACGGTTGGGATGCGGACGACGAAGAAATTCAAAGCCCACCCACCACCCACTTGGTAGCCATTGTCGACGATCTAACCGACATGCTAGACTACGACTCCGAAGACATCGACGGTATGGACGACGATGCCAGAAACGACCAAGAACCAGCACCCACCGGGCACTGGAAAGCCACCTCATCATATGACATATACATGGTGGATATCCCAAAGGATGGGAATGTCGAAGGAACAATGGAGGATGACCCCTCCAAGAAACAGCCTAAGCGCCAGCGTCAACGGCGCCACTCAAAATCCCGCCACAGCAAGAATGAAGATTCCGGCACCGGAGATAATAATACACTGGACAGTGCCGAAGACAACCCAGTCCAGCAAGATCCAGCGCAGGAGGACGGAGACGCTAGCCCTCATGAGAGAGCGGCAGAAGAAGAGGTAGAGGATTATATGCCTCCCTCCGGAGACGAGGCAAGCCTCGACGACGATGAATTCGTCGTGCCTGAGGATCCCGTCGAACAAGAGCGTTTTAAACGCATGCTTATGGCTACGGCGAACAGCCTCAAGAAAAAGCAGCAACAGCTTAGAGCTGATCAAGATCTGCTAGCCGACAGATGGACTGAAGTCCTCGCGGCCGAAGAGCATGAGCTTGAACACCCCTCCAAAAGCTACCATAAACGCAAGCTGCTCCCCCGATTAGAGGAGGAGGCGTATGAGCCCGCATCACCAGGATACAATACGGCTGACCGACCACCCCGTGGTCGCAACAGAGAGGCCTCTAGGCCCTTCACTAGACCCGTACCCCGGCATCGCTTGAAAAGCACAAGTCCACAGGGGAACACTCCGGACTTGCAAGGTATATTGGAGGATAGGGCAAGACAATCAAGATCGATCTATGGATCGCGTGGGCGGCCCATGATACGTGACGACAACCATCGCGCCGGACACAGTAAGTCCGGCCGGGCCGAACAAAATAGACAAAGCTCTTTCGAGCTCCGTCGTGATATCGCCCAGTACAGAGGCACCGCACACCCACTATGCTTCACAGACGAAGTAATGGATCATCAAATCCCCGAAGGGTTTAAATCCATGAATATTGAATCTTATGATGGCACAACAGACCCCGCGGTTTGGATCGAAGACTATCTCCTTCACATCCACATGGCCCGCGGTGACGATCTTCACGCCATCAAATATCTCCCCCTCAAGCTTAAAGGACCAGCCCGGCATTGGCTTAACAGCTTGCCAGCAGAGTCAATTGGGAGTTGGGAAGACCTGGAAGCCGCATTCCTCGATAACTTCCAAGGCACGTATGTGCGGCCACCAGACGCTGATGACCTAAGCCACATAATTCAGCAGCCAGACGAATCGGCCAGACAATTCTGGACACGGTTCTTAACCATGAAAAACCAAATTGTCGACTGTCCGGATGCGGAGGCCCTTGCAGCCTTCAAGCACAATATCCGCGACGAGTGGCTTGCCCGGCACCTGGGACAGGAAAAGCCGAAATCCATGGCAGCCCTCACATCACTCATGACCCGTTTCTGCGCGGGTGAGGACAGCTGGCTAGCGCGCAGCAACAACCTCAGCAAAAATTCTGGCAGTCCGGATATCAAGGACCGTAATGGCAGGTCGCGTCGTAACAAAAACAAACGCTGCATTAACGGCGACAATAGTGAGGATATGGCAGTCAATGCTGGATTCAGAGGCTCTAAACCCGGTCAACGGAAAAAGCCATTCAAAAGAACTACTCCGGGTCCGTCCAATTTGGACCAAATACTCGACCGCTTGTGCCAGATACACGGCACCCCCAAAAAGCCAGCTAACCACACCAACAGGGACTGTTGGGTATTCAAGCAGGCAGACAAGTTAATTGCCGAAAACAATGACAAGGGGCTGCATAGCGATGACAGGGAAGAGACCCGACCGCTGAACAATAGAGGACAGAAGGGTTTCCCACCACAGGTGCGGACGGTGAACATGATATACGCAATGCACATACCCAAAAGGGAGCGGAAGTGTGCACTCAGTGATGTCTACGCGATGGAGCCAGTTGCCCCGAAGTTCAATCCATGGTCCTCCTGCCCGATCACTTTTGACTGAAGGGACCACCGCACCAGCATTGGTCTTAGACCCAATCGTTGATGGATTTCACCTCACCAGAGTCCTGATGGACGACGGCAGCAGCCTGAACCTGCTTTATCAGGATACAGTGTGCAAAATGGGCATAGACCTCTCAAGGATTAAACCTACCAAGACGACCTTTAAAGGCGTCATACCAGGTGTAGAAGCCAATTGTACAGGCTCAGTTACACTAGAAGTGGTCTTCGGATCCCCGGATAACTTCCGAAGCGAGGAGTTAATCTTCGACATAGTTCCGTTCCGCAGCGGCTATCATGCCCTGCTCGGACGTACCACGCTTGCAAAGTTCAACGCGGTGCCGCACTACGCATACCTCAAGCTCAAGATGCCAGGCCCTCGAGGAGTCATCACGGTCAACGGAAACACTGAACATTCTCTCTGCACGGAGGAACATACAGCGGCTCTCGCGGTAGAAGTACAATGCAGCCTCTTAAGGCAATTCTCGAGTCCGACCGTTAAGCGGCCGGACACAGCTAAGAGCGCCCGGAGTAACCTACAACAAGACCACCTGGCACGTTCCGAGCACGCGTAGCAGTGCGGCCCCAACCCCAGCCCCTGTAAAATGTCAAGACAGGTCCTTCGCATACACCATTACGCTCTAAAGATACCATGGGCATGGGGAGAGGGGCGCGACCACGATAGTCCCAAACTGCGGCTCAACCACACCAGGGGCTCTCAAGTGTGTCATTCTTTTTTTCTTTTTCCTTTTTATTTTTACCGACAGGACTCCGTTCGTCAGAGGCGCTGTCCGGCAGTAGACCCGCCGAACTCACGATGCAACAGCCAGGGAAGAAGAAAGGCTACAGCGAATATCCAGGTGGTCTCCATTACGAGCATTAAATCTGTTTTATGCACCATTCCGCAGCCTACCCCTGGAGGGGGACATGTTTAACAGTCCCATCCCTTGCTTATCGCACCATTTGTATCGTTCTGCACTTACAGCAGTTTTTCTTGAATAAGTAATGCATCACCTTTTTGCTTCCAATAGCATTTCTCTTTTATACATATGTTCATTTGTGACATGTCGCATCCGTACATTTTGGTACGGCTAAATACACCAGTGGCTTATGTTTCCCGCATCATGGTGTGATAAGTCCGAACACTTTCACAAGTGCGGCACCCCGAACTTATAGCATTATATGCATCAGCTCCGAATCATGTCTTGGGTCAATAGTTGGGTTTGCCCGGCTCCCATGTTTTGATACCTTACGTTCCGTTGTATCGGCTAAGGTAGCACTGGGAGAACCACTGCGATTGCGCCCCAGTTGAGCTGGGTTAACGCCTTAGTGGAGAAAGCTAAAACTGACCGTCATGATGAGGCAAGAGCTGGTCGCTGTTCGAGAGGTTTTTTTCGAGTCCCTAAAGACTTATGCCGCTTAGAGCGAGGAGCCGGTTTTTGTCCGGCCCAGGCGTGGATAGCGCCCCAAATTCGGCCTTCCGAAGACTAGGGGCTTCGCCGAAATTTAAAATTATAGAATTCTATGGCTAAGTGAGAGTGTTCAAGCATTATAAGTCCGGTTGCCTTGTTCGTTGTGTTGAGCGCCTCCCTAGATGGACCCAAATATGGGAACAAGAGTGCTCAAATTTATCCCGAACACCCCAGCACTCATGGCATGGGGGCTGAAGCCGACGACTTGCCATCTCTCAAATTTGATAAACAGCCGCACAGAAGGTAATATTTTAAATTAAAATGCGTTTCTTAGCGCAAATAAACTAAGTTTTCAGCGCACAGGATAACAAAATGCGAGTCTACTCAAATATTACATCTTTGGAGCACTCACCCGCAATAGTGCGGGCGCCCTTCAGCACACTCTTATAATAAATCTCGGGCGTGCGGTACTCCTTGCCCTGCGGCGGTGGGTCCGTCACGAGCTTCTGGGCATCCATCTTGCCCCAGTGCACCTTTGCGCAGGCAAGGGCCCGACGGGCACCCTCAATACAAGCGGAGTGCTTGATGACTTCAACCCACGGGCACGCATCCACCAGCCGCCGCACCAGGCCGAAGTAGCTCCCAGGCATGGCCTCCTTAGGCCATAGCCGAACTATGAGGCCCTTCATGGCCTATTCGGCCACCTTGTGAAGCTCGACCAGCTGCTTCATCTGTCGCTAAGGGGCACCAGATGTCCGGCCTCAGCATACTGAGACCAGAAGACCTTCTCCATCAAGCTCCCCTCCTCGGCCCGGTAGAATGCGGCGGCATTGGATACGCTGTGAGGAAGATCTGCGAACGTTCCTGGAGAGCTCCGAATTCAGGTAAGTAACAGGTAATTAACACTCACATGCTTACTTTGCATGAAAAATGCCTTACCCACCGCTATTTTCTTCAATTCCTCGATTTCTTGGAGGGCCTTGTAGGCTTCGGCCTTAGCGGCTTTGGCACTCTCAAGAGCCGTTGCAAGCTCAGACTCTCGAGTCTTCGAGTCAAACTCCAGGCTCTCATGTTTTTTCATGAGATCCTGGAGCTCTTGCTGTACATCCGTCACCCGCGCCCCCTGCTTCTCTCGCTCGGTGCGCTCCGCGGCCGCATTGCGTTCGGCCACAACCACCGCCTCTTTTAGGGTCGCCACCTCGTTAGTGGCCCCTGCAATAACCACGTTATCCTTGTCATTCTTTTTGCAACCAAAATCCTTTTCTGTAAGGTACAATTTTAATAAGGTGTTACTCACCTTCCTTGTCCTCGAGCTGCTTCTTGGCACGGCCGAGCTCGTTCTCGGACCGCTCGAGGCTTTCCTTAAAAGTATTGACCTCCGCAGTCAGTGCGGCAGAGGTCAGCAGCGCAGCCTGCAATCCTATATTGACATATTTTTTATGACTCCTGCGTATATCTTCTTAAGATCGTCAATCCGGCTTTTCTTTCTGAACACCGAACTGAGCATCAGGGGCTACTGTCTATGTGGTACTATTTTACATATATCAAAATTCTTACCTCAAAGCCTGTTAGAAGGCTACTGCAGGCTTCGGTCAGCCCACTCTTGGCGAGCTACACCTTCTGAATCACCGCACTCATAACAGTGCGGTGTTCCTCTTTGATGGAGGCGCCACTAAGCGCCTCCAGCAAGCTATCCAGCGCCTCCGGTAGGACAGAGGCTGCCGGCGTCACGGTCTTGCCCTTCTTACGAAGGGGCCGCCCGCCGGACTCTGGAGCCACTATGGGATCCGGAGCCGAGTCCGGTGCAAAGTCCGGGAGGTTGTCCTACGACACCTCCGGGGCCTCCTCCTCCTGGCGGGTCCCTTCCTCGGATCCCACCTCGGCATCATCCGTGTCACGGGGGGTGGAGGCGGTCCGAAGAGAATCCATATCCGACGCACCTAAGGACCCGCTCGACGAAGCGGGAAGATCGTCCTTGGTCGGACTGCAGGGTTGTATGCGGCATTAGAAAGACATTGTGTGGCAAAAAATAAAAACCATGAAGTTGTTCGGGAGTCCGGATACTCACGATCTCGCCAGGGGCTTGGCCTTGGAGGCCAGTTGAGGGAGTTCTGGACTAGGGGGTGTCCGGATAGCCGAACTATCATCATCGGCCGGAGTCCAAGACTATGAAAATGCAAGATTGAAAACTTCGTCCCGTGTCCGGATGGGACTTTCCTTGGCGTGGAAGGCAAGTTTGGCGATACGGATATGTAGATCGCCTACCTTTGTAACCGGCTCTGTGTAACCCTAGCCCTCTCCGGTGTCTATATAAACTGGATGGCTTTAGTCCATAGGATGAACAACAATCATACCATAGGCTAGCTTCTAGGGTTTAGCCTCCTTGATCTCGTGGTAGATCTACTCTTGTAACCCACATCATCAATATTAATCAAGCAGGACGTAGGGTTTTACCTCCATCAAGAGGGCCCGAACCTGGGTAAAAACATCGTGTCCCTCGTCTCCTGTTACCATCCGCCTAGACGCACAGTTCGGGACCCCCTACCCGAGATCCGCCGGTTTTGACACCGACATTGGTGCTTTCATTGAGAGTTCCTCTGTGTCGTCACCGATAACTCGATGGCTTCTTCGATCATCAACGACGATGCAGTCCAGGGTGAGACCTTCCTCCCCGGACAGATCTTCGTATTCGGTGGCTTCGCACTGCGGGCCAATTCGCTTGGCCAGCTGGAGCAGATCGAAAGCTACGCCCCTGGCCGCCAGGTCAGATTTGGAAGTTTGAACTTCACGGCTGACATCCGCGGGGACTTGATCCTCGACGGATTCGAGCCACAGCCGAGCATGCCGTACTGTCACGATGGGCATGATTTAGCTCTGCAGCCGGACAGTACCCTGGAGGCCGCACTCGAACCCTCTCCGATGTTCGACTCGGAGCCGGCTGCGCAGACCAAGGATGGATGGCTAGACACCACCTCGGGGGCTGCAACCTCTACGGCGATAGAGCCGAACACTGATCTTGTCCCCCATGAAGCTCGTGACTCCGAGGTGCCGGACTCCTTGCCGGACTCTGGACCTCCCGTGCCCCCTCCAGTCGAATCCGATTGGGCGCCGATCATGGAGTTCACCGCAGCGGATGTCTTTCAACACTCACTTTTCGGCGACATCTTGAGTTCGCTAAAATATCTCTCGTTATCAAGAGAGCCCTGGCCGGACTGCGGCCAGGATGGTTGGGATGCGGACGACGAAGAAGTTCAGATCCCACCCACCACCTACTTGGTAGCCACTGTCGACGATCTAACCGACATGCTAGATTACGACTCTGAGGACATCGACGGTATGGACGACGATGCCGGAGACAACCAAGAACCAGCGCCCACCGGGCACTGGAAAGCCACCTCTTCATACGACATATACATGGTGGATATCCCAAAGGATGGGAACGGCAAAGGAATAGCGGAGGATGACCCCTCCAAGAAACAGCCCAAGCGCCGGCGTCAGCGGCGCCGCTCTAAATCCCGCCATAGCAAGAATGAAGATTCCGGCACCGGAGACAATAACACACCAGATAGGGCCGAAGACAACCCACTCCAGCAAGATCCAGCACAGGAGGAGGGGGACGCCAGCCCTCATGAGAGAGCGGCCGAAGAAGAGGTAGAGGACTATATGCCTCCCTCCGGAGACGAGGCAAGCCTCGACGACGACGAATTCGTCGTACCTGAGGATCCTGTCGAACAGGAGCGTTTCAAACGCACACTTATGGCCACGGCAAACAGCCTCAAGAAAAAGCAGCAGCAGCTTAGAGTTGATCAAGATCTGCTAGCCGACAGATGGACCGAAGTCCTCGCAGCCAAAGAGCATGAGCTCGAACGCCTCTCCAAAAGCTACCCCAAACGTAAGCTGCTCCCCCGATTAGAGGTGGAGGCATATGATCCCGCTTCACCAGGAGACAATACGGCTGATCGACCACCCCGTGGTCGTGACAGAGAGGCCTCAAGGCCATTCACTAGACCCATACCCCGGCATCGCTCGAAAAGCACAAGGCCACAGGGGAACACTCCGGACCTGCGAGACATATTGGAGGATAAGGCAAGACAATCAAGATCGATCTATGGATCATGTGGGCGCCCCACGATACGTGACGATCATCGTCACCTCGGACACAGTAAGTCTGGCCGGGCCGAACACAACAGACAAAGCTCTTTTGAGCTCCGTCGCAATATTGCCCAGTACAGAGGCGCCGCACACCCACTGTGCTTCACAGATGAGGTAATGGATCATCAAATCCTAGAAGGGTTTAAACCCGTCAATATTGAATCTTATGATGGCACAACAGACCCCGCGGTATGGATCGAGGACTATCTCCTCCACATCCACATGGCCCGCGGAGACGATCTCCACGCCATCAAATATCTCCCACTCAAACTTAAAGGACCAGCCCGGCACTGGCTTACCAGCTTGCCAGCAGAGTCAATCGGGAGTTGGGAGGACCTGGAAGCCGCATTCCTCGATAACTTCCAGGGCACGTACGTGCGACCACCAGATGCAGATGACCTAAGCCACATAATTCAGCAGCCAGACAAATCAGCCAGACAATTCTGGACATGGTTCTTAACCAAGAAAAACCAAATCGTCGACTGTCCGGATGCCGAGGCCCTCGCGGCCTTCAAGCATAACATCCGTGACGAGTGGCTTGCCCGGCACCTGGGACAGGAAAAGCCGAAATCCATGGCAGCCCTTACATCACTCATGACCCGCTTCTGTGCGGGAGAGGACAGCTGGCTAGCACGCAACAACAACCTCAACAAAAATTCTGGCAGTCCGGATATCAAGGACCGTAGTGGTAGGTCGCGTCGCTACAAAAACAAACGCCGCATTAACTGCGATAACAGTGAGGATACGGCAGTCAATGCCGGATTCAGAGGCTCTAAAACTGGTCAACGGAAAAAGCCATTCAAAAGAACAACTCAGGGTCCATCCAATTTGGACCGAATTCTCGACCGCTTGTGCCAGATACATGGCACCCCTGAAAAACCAGCTAACCACACCAATAGGAACTGTTGGGTGTTCAAGCAGGCAGGCAAGTTAATTGCGGAAAACAGCGACAAGGGGCTACATAGCGACGACAAGGAAGAGACCCGACCGCCGAACAATAGAGGACAGAAGGGTTTCCCCCCACAGGTGCAGACGGTGAACATGATATATGCCATGCACATACCCAAAAGGGAGCGGAAGCGTGCACTCAGGGATGTATACGCGATGGAGCCAGTTGCCCCGAAGTTCAATCCATGGTCCTCTTGCCCGATCACCTTTGACCGAAGGGACCACCCCACCAGCATTCGCCATGGTGGGTTCGCTGCATTGGTTCTAGACCCAATCGTCGATGGATTTCATCTCACCAGACTCCTGATGGACGGCGGCAGCATCCTAAACCTGCTTTATCAAGACACGGTGCGCAAAATGGGCATAGACCCCTCAAGGATTAAACCTACCAAGACGACCTTTAAAGGCGTCATACTAGGTGTAGAAGCCAATTGTACAGGCTCAGTTACACTGGAAGTGGTCTTCGGATCCCCGGATAACTTCCGAAGCGAGGAGTTAATCTTCGACATAGTCCCATTCCGCAGTGGCTATCATGCCTTGCTCGGACGTACCGTGTTCGCAAAGTTCAACGCGGTGCCGCACTACGCATACCTCAAGCTCAAGATGCTAGGCCCTAGAGGAGTCATCACGGTCAACGGAAACACTGAACACTCCCTCCAAACAGAGGAACATACAGCGGCTCTCGCGGTAGAAGTACAAAGCAGCCTTTTAAGGCAATTCTCGAGTCCGGCTGCTAAGCGGTCGGACACAGCTAAGTGTGCCCGGAGTAACCTACAACACGACCACCTGGCACGTTCCGAGCACGTGTAGCAGTGCGGCCCCAACCCCAGCCCCTGTAAAACATTAAGACAGACCCTTCGCGTACTCCATTACGCTCTGAAGATACCATGGGCATGAGGCAAGGGGCTCGACCACGATAAGCCCAAACTGCGGCTGAACCGCACCAGGGGCCCTTAAGTGCGTCGTTTCTTTTTCTTTTCCTTTTATTTTTTACCCACAGGACTCCGTTCGTCAGAGGCCCTGTCCGGCAGCAGACATGCCGAACCCACGATACAACAGCCACGGAAGGAGAAAGGCTACAACAAAAATCCAGGTGGTCTCCTATGAGCATTAAATCTGTTTTATGCATTATTCCGTAGCCTACCCCTGGAGGGGGACATGTTAAACAGTCCCACCCCTTGCTTACCGCACCACTTGTATCGTCCTGCACTTACAGCAGTTTTTATTTCACTAAAGCAATGCAGCACATTTTTGCTTCTAATTACATTTCTATCTTACACATATGTTCATCTATGACATGTTGCATCCGTACGTTTTGGTACGGCCAAATACACCAGGGGCTTATGTTTCCCACATTATGGTGTGATAAGTCCGAACACTTTCACAAGTGCGGCACCCCGAACTTATAGAATTATATGCGTCGGCTCCGAATCATGTTCTTGGGTCAATAGTTGGGTTTGCCCGGCTCCCATGTTTTGGTACCTTACGTTCCGTTTTATCGGCTAAGGTAGCACTGGGAGAACCACTGCGATTGCGCCCCAGTTGAACTGGGTTAACGCCTTAGTGGAGAAAGCTAAAACTGACCGTCATGATGAGGCGAGAGCTGGTCGCTGTTCGAGAGGTTCTTTGCGAGTCCCTAAAGACTTATGCCGCTTTGAGCGAGGAGCCGGATTCTGTCCGGTCAAGGCGTGGATAGCGCCCCAAATTCGGCCTTCCGAAAACTAGGGCCTTCGCCAAAATTTAAAATTATAGAATTCTATGGCTAAGTGAGAGTGTTCAAGCATTATAAGTCTGGTTGCCTTGTTCGTTGTGTTGAGCGCCTCCCTAGATGGACCCAAAAATGGGAACAAGAGCGCTCGAGTTTATCTCGAACACCCCAGCACTCGTGGCATGGGGGCTGAAGCCGACGACTTGCCATCTCTCAGATTTGATAAACAGCCGCACAGAAGGTAATATTTTAAATTAACATGCGTTGCTTAGCGCATATGAACGAAGTTTTCAGCGCACAGGATAACAAAATGCGAGTCTACTCAAATATTACATCTTTGGAGCACTCACCCGCAATAGTGCGGGCGCCCTTCAGCACACTCCTATAATACATCTCGGGCGTGCGATGCTCCTTGCCCTCTGGTGGGGGGTCCGTCACAAGCTTCTGGGCATCCATCTTGCCCCAGTGCACCTTTGCACGGGCAAGGGCCCGACGCGCACCCTCGATACAGGTGGAGTGCTTGATAACTACAACCCACGGGCACGCGTCCACCAGCCGCCGCACCAGGCCGAAGTAGCTCCCAGGCATAGCCTCCTTAGGCCACAGCCGAACTATGAGGCCCTTCATGGCCTGTTCGGCCGCCTTGTGGAGCTCGACCAGCTGCTTTAGCTGGTCGCTAAGGGGCACCGGATGTCCGGCCTCAGCGTACTGAGACCAGAAGACCTTCTCCGTTGAGCTCCCCTCCTCGGCTCAGTAGAATGCGGAAGCATCGGACACGCTGCTGGGAAGATCTGGGAACGCTCCTGGAGAGCTCCGAATTCGTGTAAGCAACAGGTAATTAACACTCACATGCTTACTTTGCATGAAAAATGCCTTACCCGCTGCTATTTTCCTCACCGCCTCTATTTTCTGGAGGGCCTTGTAGGCTTCGGCCTTAGCGGCTTTGGCACTCTCAAGAGCCGTTGCAAGCTCAGATTCTCGAGTCTTCGAGTCACGCTCCAGGCTCTCATGTTTCTTCACGAGATCCTTGAGCTCTTGCTGTACCTCCGCTACCCGCGCCTCCTGTTTCTCTCGCTCGGTGCGCTCCGCAGCCGCATTGTGTTCGGCCGCGGCCACCGCCTCTTTTAGGGTCGCCACCTCATTCGTGGCCCCTGCAATACCCTAGTTATTCTTGTCATTTTTCTTGCAACCAAATCCTTTTCTGTAAGGTACAATTTTCATAAGGTATTACTCACCTTCTTTTTCCTCGAGCTGCTTCTTGGCATGGCCGAGCTCGTTCTCGGACCGCTCGAGGTTTTCCTTCAAAGTATTGACCTCTATAGTCAGTGCGCAGAGGTTAGCAACACAGCCTGCAATCCCATATTGACATATTTTCATGACTCCTGCGTTTATCTTTCTAAAGATCCTCAGTCCGGCTTTTCTTTCCGAACACTGAACCGAGCACCAGGGGCTACTGTCTATGCGGTACCATTTTACATATATTGAAATTCTTACCTCAAAGCCTGTTAGAAGGCTGCTGCAGGCTTCGGTCAGCCCGCTCTTGGCGAGATGAAACTTCTGAATCACCGCACTCATAACAGTGCGGTGTTCCTCTTTGATGGAGGTGCCGTTGAGCACCTCCAGCAAATTATCCGGCAGCTCCGGTTGGACGGAGGCAGCCGGCGTCGCGGTCTTGCCCTTCTTACGAAGGGGTCGCCCGCCGGACTCCGGAGCCACTATGGGTTCCTGTGCTGAGTCCGGTGCAAAGTCCGAGAGGTTGTCCTGCGACACCTCCGAGGCCCTCTCCTCCTGGTGGGTCCCTTCCTGGGATCCCACCTCGGCATCGTCCACATCACGGGGGGTGGAGGCAGTCGGAAGAGAATCCATATCTGACGCCCCTAAGGACCCGCTCAACGAAGCGGGGAGATCATCCTTAGGTGGACTGCAGGATTGTATGCGGCATTAGAAAGACATAATGTGGCGGAAAAATAAAACCTTGAAGTTATTCGGGAGTCCGGATACTTACGATCTCGCCAGGCTCGGGAGTTGGGATAACTTGCCCTCGGGCAGGCAGCCTATGCGAAATCTCGTAGGTTAAATACCTGGCGTCTCTCAGCTTTAGCACGTCCTTCTCCGTGATGGAGGAGGGCATCCACCGGCCTCGTAGATCAGGACCGTACATTGTCGAGGATCTAAGGTACCTGAATTTGGAGCCCTGGGTGTTGGAACTCAGGGAGAGGGGCGGATTCGATAGAAGATTGAATAAAAAAATGGGCCTTGGTCTCATTATAAAGAGGAAGAATACCAAGAGCCGTCCCCGTGACCGTTTAGAACCCGCCTTCGATGGAGGGGGCGTGGCAACGGGCGCGGTTGGGTTACCCACGTCCGTATTGATGGGAATCCCGGAATAAGGGGAACACGACCTCTGCTTCGACAGGACGTGCCAAGGAAACCGCATTGCTAAATGCGCTGAAGTGGTACGATAAAAATGTTTCAAATAAAGGCTTGGCTGTCGTGTGACGTCACGCCATGGAATACGTCAGCAGATTGAACTTGTGTGAATATTATTCTCTCTATGATGGTATGTGGAAATTATTTTGCAGAGCCGGACACTATCCTGGTGTTCACAATCTTCTATAAATTATTCGGAGGAGAAACCCGCCTTGCAATGCCGAAGACAACATGCGCGCCGGACTTGTCGTCATTGAAGCCTGGTTCAGGGGCTACTGAGGGAGTTTCGGACTAGGGGGTGTCCGGATAGCCGAACTATCATCATCGGCCGGACTCCAAGACTATGAAGATACAAGATTGAAGACTTCGTCCCGTGTCCGGATGGGACTTTCCTTGGCATGGAAGGCAAGCTTGGCGATACGGATATGTAGATCTCCTACCTTTGTAACCGACTCTGTGTAACCCTAGCCCTCTCCGGTGTCTATATAAACCGGATGGCTTTAGTCCATAGGACGAACAACAATCATACCATAGGCTAGCTTCTAGGGTTTAGCCTCCTTGATCTCGTGGTAGATCTACTCTTGTAACCCACATCATCAATATTAATCAAGCAGGACGTAGGGTTTTACCTCCATCAAGAGGGCCCGAACCTGGGTAAAAACATCGTGTCCCTCGTCTCCTGTTACCATCCGCCTAGACGCACAGTTCGGGACACCCTACCCGAGATCCGCCTATTTTGACACCGATACCAGTCCTCGTTGTCGTCACTTGCGTTGGCAGAGCAGTCCGGGGGAAGAGTTTTTCCCTTCTTGGACCCTTTGGCCTCCCTCGTTGGGGGGGCCTTCCTTTTCTTCTCTCCCCCCTCTGGGGGAGAGGCTTTCTTCTTCTCCTACTCACCTTGGTGAGAGGAGTCGGCCTCGGAGTCGTCATCCGATAACACCTGAAAACGGGAACTCTTCCGAGTCCCCGTGGCCTTCTTCTTGGCCTTCTTCTCCGGCACCACGTGGGGTGCCGGAGCCAGCAGCCCCATTAGGCGGGCGTCCGCTGGGTCCTCTGGCAATGGGGCCGGACAGATAGTCCACTCGGCCTTTGCCAGCCAGTCCTGTCAAAGGAAAGGGAGTTTACATCCCGCATAGAGTCAAACTATGGAAAACAAGCGTCCTGTAAAGGATAAAATCGCTTACCTCGTAAGCCGGACGCTGCGAGCTGAATCCACGATCTTCGGTAGCGGATGCGGGAGCCTCGGCGCCCTTGAACAACACCTTCCAAACATCTTCGTACGTAGTGTCGAAGAGCCCGCTCAAAGTCTGGTGCTGCGTCGGATCGAACTCCCACATGTTGAAGCCCCGTCGTTGGAACGGGAGGATCCGGCGGATGAGCATGACCTGGACCATGTTGACAAGCTTGAGCTTCTTGTCCACCACCTTTTGGACACAGGATTGGAGTCCGGTCAGCTCCTCCAAATCACCCCAGGTCCGGCCACTCTCTTTCCAAGAGGTGAGCCATGTGGGGATGCCAGATCTGAATTCGGGGGCCGCTGCCCATTCAGGGTCACGCGGCTCGGTGATGTAGAACCACCCCGATTGCCACCCCTTAATGGTTTCCACGAAAGTGCCCTCCAGCCAAGTAACGTGGGACATCCTGCCCACCATGGCGCCTCCGCACTCCGCTTGGCTGCCCTTCACAACCTTTGGCTTGACGCTGAAGGTCTTGAGCCACAAACCGAAGTGGGGCTGGATGCAGAGGAAGGCCTCGCACATGACGATAAATGCCGAGATATTGAGGATGAAATTCGGGGCCAGATCATGGAAATCCAGGCCGTAGTAAAACATGAGCCCCCGGACAAAGGGATGAAGTGGGAAGCCCAGTCCGCGGAGGAAATGGGGAAGAAATACTACCCTCTCATGGGGCCTGGGGGTGGGGATGAGCTCTCCCTCGTCGGGGAGCCGGTGCGCGATGTTGCTGGACAAATATCCAGCGTTCCGCAGCTTCTGGATCTGCCCCTCCGTGACGGAGGAGGCCATCGACTTGCCTCCCGCTCCGGACATAGTTGGAGAAGGTTGAGGTGAGAAGTGCGGACTTGGGCGCTGGAGCTCGAGTTCGCGGAGTTGGATAAGCCAAGGAGGAAGAAGGCATAGGTAAAAGGGTTGGATTTTTATCCCCTTATATGGCCGGACACAAACATGCGTCCCCACCGGCCTGATAAAACTCGCTTATCCCCCAAGCGCCACAATCAATGGTGCGGCTGGGTTACCCACATCCGTATTGATGTCATGCCGCAAAAAACGTCAGCAGATTGAACTTGTGTAATATTATTCTCTCTACGGTGGTGCGTGGAATTTATTTTTGCAGAGCTGGGTGTTCACAATCTTCTATAAATTATTCGGAGGAAGAACCCGCCTTGCAATGCCGAAGACAACATGCGCGCCGGACTCGTCGTCGTTGAAGCCTGGTTCAGGGGCTACTGAGGGAGTCCTGGACTAGGGGGTGTCCGGATAGCCGAACTATCATCATCGGCCGGACTCAAAGACTATGAAGATACAAGATTGAAGACTTCATCCTGTGTCCGGATGGGACTTTCCTTGGTGTGGAAGGCAAGCTTGGCGATACGGATATGTAGATCTCCTACCATTGTAACCGACTCTGTGTAACCCTAGCCCTCTCCGGTGTCTATATAAACCGGATGGCTTTAGTCCATAGGACGAACAACAATCATACCATAGGCTAGCTTCTAGGGTTTAGCCTCCTTGATCTCGTGGTAGATCCACTCTTGTAACACACATCATCAATATTAATCAAGCAGGACGTAGGGTTTTACCTCCATCAAGAGGGCCCGAACCTGGGTAAAACATTGTGTCCCTTGTCTCCTATTACCATCCGCCTAGACGCATAGTTCGGGACCCCCTACCCGAGATCCGCCGGTTTTGACACCGACAGCGGTGCTTGTGCTTGTTGCGACGCGACCTGCCATTGTTGTCCTTGGTATCCGAATTACCAGGGCTCTTGGTCATGTTATTGCTACGAGCTAGCCAGCTGTCTTCTCCCGCGCAAAAGTGGGTCATGAGTGTCGTAAGGGCTGCCATGAATTTCGGCTTTTCCTGTCCTAGGTGCCAGGCCAGCCATTCGTCTCGGATGTTATGCTTGAAGGCTGCGAGGGCCTCTGCGTCCGGACAGTCGACTATTTGATTTTTCTTGGTTAGGAACCGTGTCCAGAATTGTCTGGCCGATTCCTCTGGCTGCTGAATTATGTGGCTTAGGTCATCGGCGTCTGGTGGTCGCACATAGGTGCCCTGGAAATTGTCCAGGAATGCGGATTCCAAGTCCTCCTTGCAACCAATTGACTCTGCTGGCAAGCTGTTAAGCCAATGCCGAGCCGGTCCTTTAAGCTTGAGCGGGAGGTATTTGATAGCGTGTGGATCATCACCACGGGCCATGTGGATATGAAGGAGATAATCCTCGATCCATACCGTAGGATCTGTTGTGCCATCGTATGATTCGATGTTTACAGGTTGAAAACCCTCAGGGATTTGATGATCCATTATTTCATCTGTGAAGCATAGTGGGTGTGCGGCGCCTCTGTACTGGGCTATATCACGACGTAGCTCAGATGAGCTTTGTCTGTTGTGTTCGTCCTGGCCATATTTGCCATATCCAGCGTGACGGTTATCCTCACGTGTCGTGGGGCGCCCACGCGATCCATAGATCGATCTTGTTTGCCTTGCCTTGTCCTCCAATATGTCTCGCAAGTCTGGCGTGTTTCCCCGCGCATTGGAACTTTTTGAGCGGCGTCAGGGTGCGGCTTGAGTTGATGGCCGAAAGGCCTCTCTGTCGCGGCCACGGGGTGGCCGATCGGCCGCATCATACGCTGGTGATGTAGGTTTAGTTGCTTCCTCCTCTAGTTGGGGTAGCAGCCTGCGCTTTGGGTAGCTCTTGGAGGGGCGTTCGAGTTTGTACTCTTCGGCAGCGAGGACTTCAGTCCATCTGTCGGCTAGCAAGTCTTGGTCAGCTCTAAGCTGCTGCTATTTTCTTTTGAGGTTGCTTTCCGTGGCCATAAGCCTGCATTTGAAACGCTCTTGTTCGACGTGGTCCTCAGGCACGACAAATTCGTCGTCATTTGAGGCTTGCTTCGTCTTAGGAGGGAGGCATGTAATTATCGTCCTCGACCTCTCTGTCTGCCGCTCTCTCATGAGGGCTGGCTTCTCCATCCTCCTGCGCTGAATCCTGCTGGAGGGGGTTGTCTTCGGCGTTGTCCGGGGTGTTATTGTCTCCGTTGTTGGACTCGCCGTTTTTGCTTTAGCGGGATTTAGAGCGGCGCCGCTCACGCTGGCGCTTAGGCTGTTTCTTGGAGGGGTCATCCTCCATTGTTCCATCATCGTCCCCTTCTTTTGGGGTGTCCACCATGTATATGTCATATGACGAGGTGGCTTTCCAGTGCCCTATAGGCGCTGGTTCTTGGTCATCTCATTCATCGGCGTCCATACCGTCGATGTCTTCGGAGTCGAAGTCGAGCATGTCGGTTAGACCGTCGACAGTGGCTACGAAGTGGGTGGTGGGTGGGCTTCGAATTTCTTCATCGTCTGCATCCCAATCTTGGTGACCATAGTCCGGCCATGGCTCTCCTGATAAAGAGAGAGACTTTAGTGAATTTAGGATGTCGCCAAAAGGCGAGTGTTGAAAGATGTCCGCGGCGGTAAACTCCATGATCGGAGCACAATTGGGTTCGATCGAGAGGGGTGCGGAAGATTCGGAATCCGGAACGGAGTCCGGCACCTTGGAGTCACGAGCTGCGCGAAGGACGAGATTGGTGTTCGGCTCGATCGCCGTAGAGATTGCAGCCCCTGAGGCGGCGTCCAGCCACCTGTCCTCGATCGGCGCAGTCGGCTCCGAGCTAAGGGTCGGAGCGGACACCTGAGCGGCGCTCTAGGCACTGTCCGGCGGTAGGGCTAGATCATGCCCATCGTGACAGTGAGGCGTGCTCGGCTGTGGCTCGAATCCGTCGAAGATCAAGTCTCCGCGGACATCAGTCGTGTAGTTTAAACTTCCAAATTTGACCTGATGGCCAGGGGCGTAGCTTTCGATCTGCTCCAGATGGCCAAGTGAACTGGCCCGCAATGCAAAGCCGTCGAATACGAAGATCTGTCCGGGGAGAAAAGTCTCACCCTGGACCGTGTCGTGGTTGATGCTCGAAGAAGCCATCGGGCCTAAAGGTGACGACACAGAGGAACTCTCAATGAAAGCACCAATATCGGTGTCAAAACCGGCGGATCTCGGGTAGGGGGTCCCGAACTATGCGTCTAGGCGGATGGTAACAGGAGACAAGGGACACGATGTTTTTACCCAGGTTCGGGCCCTCTCGTTGGAGGTAAAACCCTACTCCTGCTTGATTAATATTGATGATATGGGTAGTACAAGAGTAGATCTACCACGAGATCAGAGAGGCTAAACCCTAGAAGCTAGCCTATGGTATGATTGTTGTTCGTCCTACGGACTAAAACTCTCCGGTTTATATAGACACCGGAGAGGGCTAGGGTTACACAGAGTCGGTGACAATGGGAGGAGATCTACATATCGTATCACCAAGCTTGCCTTCCACGCCAAGGAAAGTCCCATCCGGACATGGGACGAAGTCTTCAATCTTGTATCTTCATAGTCCGGGAGTCCGGCCAAAGGTCATAGTCCGGCCATCCGGACACCCCCTAATCTAGGACTCCCTCAATGAGGCATGACAAAAGGGAATGGTTTGAATAAAAAGAATAAATCCAAAACCCATAGGATTTCTTTTTAATTAAAATATTTCCAAAATTAATTGTGATGGGTCAACACCAAATGAAAAGCCTTCAATACCAAACATCAAGGTTGAGAATGCCCCAAAATAAAATATTTGCCAAAAGAGATAATTTTGAGAAGGAGAGTCTTTTTAGAAAGGTTTTAAATAGCCTCCTTCAAATCAAACAAAGAATTTGCTCAAAACCAAATCAAAATTTCTGGAGTGTCACAACACCTACCCCCTCAGGAAAAATCTCGTCCCCGAGATTTCAGCTGATCCTCAAATAGGTGTGGGTGCTCTGTCCGAAGAAAATCCTCTCTTTCCCATGTTGCTTCATCCTCAGTGTGATTGCTCCACTGAACTCTGAAAAACTTAATTGTTTTCTGACAGGTCCTCCTTTCAGACTCCTCCAATATCTTTATTGGGCATCCCCTGTAGGTGAGGTCTGGTTGCACGTCAATGCCTTCATGAGATACATGCTTCTCTGGGTTGCTTACGCACTTCCTCAACTGTGAGACGTGGAACACATCGTGGATGTCTGACAGTTCCGCGGGTAGGTCTAGCTGGTAGGCTACTGTGCCTCTTCGCGCAACTATGCAGAAGGGTCCGATAAATCTTGGTGCTAGCTTTCCTTTAACTTTGAACCATTGCAGGCCCCTCATAGGGGATACTCGTAGGTACACATATTCACCGGGTTGAAAGCTGACTCCTCGATGTTTTCGATAGTAATAACTCTTCTGTCGGCTTTGAGTTGTCTTGAGTCGGTCCCTGATTAGCCTAACTTTTTCCTCAGATTCCTTGAGTATGTCTGGGCCGAAGATACGACTGTCTCCTGTTTCTGACCAATTTAATGCGGTATGACATCTCCGCCCGTACAAGGCTTCAAAAGGTGCCATTTGTAGGCTGGCTTGGTAACTGTTGTTGTACGCGAACTCGGCATATGGCAAGCTTTCTTCCCAACTTGTTCCATAGGTGAGGACACACGCTCTTAGTATGTCCTCTAGAATTTGGTTCACGCGTTCAGTTTGTCCATCCGTCTGGGGGTGGTATGCTGTACTGAATGCTAGTTGAGTTCCCAGAGCTTGTTGTAATTGATCCCAAAATCTAGAAACGAATTGGGTGCCTCGGTCGGATATTATCGTCTTTGGAATTCCATGCAGACAAACTATACGGGAGAGATAAAGCTTGGCAAGCTTCTGAGTGGTGTGGGTTGTCTTTACTGGGATGAAATGTGCTACCTTCGTCAATCTATCTGTGATGACCCATATGTCATCATTTCCGTATCGTGACCGGGGTAGTCTGACAATAAAATCCATTCCAATCTCGTCCCATTTCGACTCAAGTATCTTGTTTGGCTGTAATAGTCCTACTGGTTTCTGGTGCTCGGCTTTAATGCGTTGACATGAATCACAACATGCAATGAATGTGGCTATATCCCTTTCATACCGTGCCACCAAATTTTTTCCTGAATGTCTTTGTACATTTTGGTCCCTCCAGGATGGATTGAATATGGAGCAGTGTGGCCTTCGGCTAGAATTTGCTGTTTGAGGTCTTCTATATTTGGTACACAAAGTCTGTCTCCATACCATAATATTCCCTTATCGTCTATGACGAATTCCGTGGCCTTGCCCAAACTCACTTTTCTTTTTATGCCCTCAATGCTAGGGTGTCCATGCTGGGCCTCCTTAATCTGTTCTATTAGGGTAGGCTATATTTCCAAATTCGACACATTGCCTTCTGTGACCATTACCAAGTTGAGTTTAGCGAACGCTTGCTGAAATACAGGTCTCAAGTTTGGCAGACTGTCGTTGCCCGAGCTGGGGTTCCGACTAAGAGCATCTGCCACTACATTTTCTTTTCCCGGGTGGTAGTGGATGCCAACATCATAATCTTTTACGAGTTCCAACCAGCGCCATTGCTGCAAATTGAGCTCTGGTTGTGTGAAAATATACTTCAGGCTTTTATGGTCCGTATATATTTCACAACGATTCCCAAGCAAAAAGTGCCTCCACTCTTTGAGTGCATGAATGACTGCTGCCAACTCTAAGTCATGAGTAGGATAATTTTCTTCATGCTTCCGTAGTTTCCTGGAAGCGTATGCAACTACTTTGCCTTCTTGCATTAATACACACCCGAGGCCCTTCCGGGATGCGTCACAATACACTTCGAAACTTTTGTTTATGTCTGCTACAACCAATACTGGTGCTGTTGTCAATTTCCTCTTGAGTTCTTGGAAGCTTTTCTCGCAAGCTTCAGTCCACACAAACTTATCCTTCTTGAGTAACTGTGTCATTGGTTTTGCTATGGTGGAGAATCCTTCAATAAACCTGCGGTAATATCCTGCCATTCCCAAGAAACTTCATACATCTGTTACGCTGGCTGGTGGTTTCCAACCAAGTACGACCTTGACTTTTTCTGGGTCTACGGCAACACATTCTTGGGTCAATACATGGCCTAGGAAACCAACCTGTCTTCACCAAAATTCACATTTGCTGAATTTGGCGTATAACTAATGTTTCCTTAATTCTCCTAGTACAATCCTGAGATGTTCAGTATGCTCTTCCGGTGTCTTGGAGTATACCAGAATATCATCGATGAACACCACAATAAACTTGTCCATAAATTTCATAAACACTCTGTTCATGAGGTGGACAAAATATGCGGGGGCGTTCGTCAGTCCAAACGGCATTACTGTAAACTCACACAATCCGTATCTGGATGTGAATGCTGTCTTGGGGATATCTTATGTCCGTACTTTTAATTGATGATACCCCGACCTTAAATCAATCTTTGAGAAAACCTTAGCTTGCGCGAGCTGGTCGAATAAATCATTTATCCGAGGCATCGGATATTTGTTCTTGACGGTAACCATGTTGAGTGCTCGATAGTCGATACATAATATCAGTGTCCCATCTTTCTTCCTGGCAAATAATACTGGTGAACCCCAAGGTGAGGAGCTGGCTCGAATAAATCCTTTGTCCAGTAACTCCTTTATTTGCTTCTTTAATTCTACCAATTCAAAGGGTGCCATTCTATAGGGTTTCTTATAAATGGGGGTGGTTCCAGGTGCTAGTTCAATGATGAACTCTATCTCTCGGTCTGGTGGCATGCTTGGTAGTTCTTCGGGAAATACGTCATGGAACTCACATACCACTAGAACTTTGCTTAACTCTGAAACGTCCACCTTGTTCAACCTTGGTTGCCGTGACCTCTGTCTTTCTTGAGCTGCAATTTTTATCGTCTTCCCATGATGATGGGTAAGAATTACTGTCCGATTGAAGCAGTCGATAAATCCCTTGTTGGTGGTTAACCAGTCCATTCCTAGGATAACATCCAGTCCCTTATTTTCTAATACAATGAGGTTTGCCTGAAACTTTAATCCTTCAAACTCAATAACCACACCTTGGCAGTAACTCTGAGTGATTTGCTTAATCCCGGGGGACTTGATGATCATGGATTTTTCCAAGGGAAGCATTGAAAAACCATGTTGCAAAGCAAATTTCTTTCAAATGAACGAGTGAGATGCTCCAGAATCAAACAAAACCATGGCAGGTATTGTGTTGACAGGGAACGTACCGACTACGATATCCGGGGCATTCTGTGCTTCCTCCTTGGTCACATGGTTCAGGTGACCCTTCCTGTGGTTGTTATTGGGGTTGAAGTTGTTTCGCTTGGGCGTTGAATTATTGCCACCGTTGCTCGGCTTGGGGGCTGAGTTTCTTGGCTTTGGACACCGTTTGGCATAGTGTCCTTCTTCTCCACAAGTGTAGCAAGTAACACCTGGGCAGTATGTAAAATCCTTGTCCCTTGCATGAAAATGTTTGTTTGGGCGTGGAACATTGGTTGGGGGCTTGTTTGCTCCATTCTTCTGAACTTCAATCTTGTTCCGGTTGTTGCGAGCATGAGTGGTCTGGTCTCTTTTGCGCTTGCGAAAATCTTCCAAGCTGCGGTGCTCATTTTCCAATGTAATGGCTTTGTCCACAAGTGTCTTGAAATCTAGGAAGGTGTGTACGACCAGCTGGCATTTTAGTGCTGGTGCCAGACCATCCAGGAATTTTTCCATCTTTTTGTTTTCAGACATATGCTCTTCGTTGGCGTAACGAGATAATTGAGTAAACTGACTGTTGTACTTAGTCACTGTCATGCCTCTCTTCTTGAGGTCATCAAATTCCCTTTTCTTGATTTTCATAATGCTCCTGGGAATGTGCGCCCCATGAAAACCTTCTTTAAATTCTTCCCAGGTGATGTCGTTTTCATTGGGGTGCATATGTAGGAAATTTTCCCACCATGATGCAGCTGCTCTAGTGAGATAGTGAGGTGCATATAGTACCTTCTCACAGCCCGAACATTGTGCAATAATTAATTTACCCTCAATGTCTCGAAGCCAATCATCGGCCTCAAGAGGTCTATCAGTGTGAGAGAACGTTGGGGGACACATCTTTTGTAGTTCAGACAATTTGGATTGCTGCTGATATGGTCCACGATGATTTCCCATATTAATAACATGGTTCATCATTTCCTGATGCTATTGCTGGCTTTGCTCATAAAGGCGACATATTTGAGAAAATGCTGCTTCATTGTTTTGCTGATTTGACTGCCCCTGTGTGAAATTGTTGCTAGTCTGGGTACCAAAATTTTCTTCCGGCGGACTTGGCATGGAACGAGTCCAAGGACGAGGCATTTTCCACTCTGGGGTATTTCTGTAAAACTCATGAGAAAAACTGAGTGGCAAAAATAAATCAATTTGCAAAGGCAGAAATTTAAGAACTCCAACATTTTTCAAGGAAATACTTGATTGCGCATGGAGAAGGACCGCTTAGTACATATCTTACATGCAAGCAGTAATTATACAATACACCACTCAGGATGTGCGTACACATTCCTGACATGTTATTTAGGCTAGTGCACTTCTCCCAGTTCCTACATGATGCGCATACAGACTACTTCTCACAACCTATATACATATAAACATATCACACAAGCTGGTGCATCGCACGGCTACTAGGCGCACTCAGTCGGAGATGGTAAGGACTTCCCTTGCCCTGCCAAGGGTAAGACCCAGTGGTGCTGGAGACTCAGCCTCCTCCTCACTAATAGGCTCCAGGCGTGAAGCACTGAGTTGTGGAGCTGGTGCGGGTGCGGTAGGTGGTGCAGCTCTGACTAGGGTAGGGGCGATGACTTGGTCAAATTCTTCAGAAGTAGGCAGGCGGTGAGCAGTGGCGTGGATGGCAGGTGTATAGGATGTTGAGGATGAGACGGACGTCAGTGGTGGGGCTGTATGGAGGAGATCCCTCCTGTTGGCGGAACAGCCCTGCACAGAGTCCATACGAGCAGCCACAAGGTCGTCCACGAGATTATCAAAAGATGCCTCAAGAGCTTTGAGATATTCAACCAAAATCTCAATAGCCTCATCTCTCTCCCCCCTGGCGCAAGCGAACGCATAGTGACATGTGTATGGCACGTGTCATGGACGGTAGCGGTAGCGACGAGTCTTCATTGAAGGAAGAATATCCCGAAGACGAGCTATCACCTCACGGGGAGCCATCTGCATAGCATGCCTCTCCGTAGGCATAGCTCTTCCCACAAATCGGAGGTGGCAAAACTCAACATGTCCTCCCTTGAACTGAACCGCGGCCTGGTGCATAGATAGACTGTCGCTGATCTTGTGCTAGTAGAGTGTGAACTCCGGATGATCCGATGTCCGATCGCGACCTTGACGATGGAGACGAGAAGCTTGACAAACCCCTCAGGCACATTGGGGAACACCTGTGACTCACAGTCGTTGCCAGCCATCTACAAAAGTAGGCAAAAATTCTAAATAGTCAGATCATAAATTTATGCCGACTGTCAAAAAATGACTCTATTTGCAAAATAGTAGAATAGCACTTATTACGCTAATAACCGATTAGCGATCGCACCTAGTGGCTTCCTACAGTCAGCCTCGCTCTGATACCAAGTTTGTCACGACCGGTTTTCCAATAAAACATTTATTGAGAAACCGACCTTTATATAGACCAGTATAGGAAAGATCTCCTTACCGGTAGACAAATCCTTGGTACAGAAATCCAGAAGTAGTAATTATTATACAAGGTTGAGCTGAGGCTGCTCAACAATATATTACAAGCACGCCAATATTGTACATAGAGGCGGATATGACACAAGGGTATGGTGGCATACTACTGACTCGTAATAAAAGTGGTGGTGGATATGTCACAGTGAAGTGGGTGACATGACTCCTAATCTTACAACTCATCGAGCGTCGGAGTGAGGCTCGATGATTTTATTCGGGTAGCGGAAGCGTATATGATACAAGTAACCAATTCCAGGATCGCACGGGACTGACTGGGAATCCTCTAGGCGTCGGACTCGCTATCGTACTCTTCATCCATAAGATCGCCTTCATCAACATCTGGCCAAATCAACAAGCCAGGTGAGTACTTTGAATGTACTCGCAAGACAGTTTGGACATAAGATATAACAAATGCAAACATGATGCACATGAGCAGTTAACAATGCACACTCAAATAATAAATTTGCACGGCATGATAAATCAAAAGGAAGTTAGGCGGTAGTCCTCCCGTAATCCCAATAAAATAACTGAAAACTAATCGGGTGTCTGAATCGATGCCTCAAAAGGTAAAAATAAATTAACATGCCGCAGTCGAGCGTCTGAGCGACACCACATAAAGGGCTTATATTTAAATGTAAATGATAGTGTGTGCCACAGTCGGACGTCTACGCGACATCTTGAAGAGGTCTTATAATGAAAGTAAATAATAGTGCGCGCCACAGTCGGACGTCTGAGCGACATCACATAAAGGGCTTATACCAAAAGTAAATAACAAGAGTGCCATAGTCGGACGTCTGAGCAACATCACATAAAGGGCTTATATCAAAAGTAAATAACAAGAGTGCCACAGTCGGACTTCTGAGCGACATCACATAAAGGGCTTATATCAAACGTAAATAACAAGAGTGCCACAGCTGGACGTCTGAGCGATATCACAGAAAGGGCTTATATTTCATCATTCGTACTCATTAAAATTCATGAAGTTAAATCACTCCAGGGAAATACTCAGTA
This sequence comes from Triticum aestivum, assembly GCF_018294505.1. NCBI lineage: Eukaryota > Viridiplantae > Streptophyta > Magnoliopsida > Poales > Poaceae > Triticum > Triticum aestivum. Next base: position 637,789,779 of record NC_057807.1, read on the forward strand.
CATAATAATAAACCGGTTAGTCCATCCACAGGAGTAATCATTCAGCCGGATTTAACACTCATGTTGTTCACCGGAGGTTGACACTGAAACTGATACTGAGACTGACATAGATAAATTGATTATAGTCCTTGACTATAGATACAGTTACTTGAATCATTTGGGACTCTGTAGAGTTTGTACTATTTAACCACAGCCAACAGATTCCAGTAGTCACAGGAGACTACTTCCGTTTACAGTATTTCAGAGGAAACTCATCTAACTAGTACACACCCATTCCACATCCCGATGCCAGGAATCACCCTAGGCATCGTTCAAGAAAAACTTTGAGACGGGGAGGCCACAACCTCGAGTAGCATGCGATCAAATTTATATCGCGCGCTCTAAGGGGTGCCCCCCTCTCGGTCCCAACCGGAAACACCCATGCCCCCTGACCGGATGACTGGCTTTAATCCAGGGCCATGGAACCCTCATCCCGGCCCCTCTATTTGGTGTGTACGAGGAAAGAGGTTTGCAACCTACTAAACCATATTCTTTGCAGAAAACATGTGGTAGCACACAAAAAGGGAGCGGACGGTAACGTGACTTGATCCACGTTAACACTGGAGTTGAACGGTTTGGCATAAGACTAGCATGCTTCAACAATACCATCTTACCACCTCTCATGTCACCACATGATCAGCTTATCTCCCATCAAATACGTATCGAGTTTTGAAGCTCACTTGTAGTTACTTTGCATGCAATATAACAATTACCGATGCTCATATAAACAAGCCATGAAATAACTACTCAAGCAAACATGCAAAACACTCATCATATCAAAGGTTCAAACATGCTTGCCTGGTTCAGAGTAGTCAGAGTCTAGCTCGGTGAAGTTCGCGGTTCCGTCACCTCCGTCGGTATCTATGACATAAAGAAACCACATACTAACGTAAATACCGTGTGTGCACAAAAAGTGTTCCAAATATTTTTCAATTCAATCTGATAAAAAACTATACAAAAAACTAAAGATGACAGAAAAAGAATCAAATCAAAACCACCTTTTGTTTAAAAGTTATTAAGGTTTTGGTCCAGGGACTCATCTGTAATGAAATAGAAAGTTTCCAGGGGGTAGTTTATAAAGACAGAAAACGCTTCGATTAGAAACACGTCAGCCCCAAAGGAAAACGTATTCTGCCTGAAGGCGTTTTCAGAAAACGGTTCAAAAAGAAGAAAACGCTGACGAGGGGGTCCCACCCGTCGGGTTTGAATCTTTAAAACAGAGTCACCGGCGCCCGAGGGCTGCGGTTGTCGCCGGCGGCGATCCACGATGAGGTAGGGAGAAAGGAGGGTACCTAAGGGTTCCTTGCGTACTTCCGCACCTGTGGGTGGTGGAGTTGGTCGACAAAGAGCACCACGTCGACGGCGGACACAACTCCGGCGGACGGTGGTTCGGGTGTTGGTGGATCTCGCCGGGGAGGGCTGCAAAGGTCGAATTGGGGCTCGGGTTAGAGCATTGGGTGGAGTAGGAGGCGACTGGCATGGTCTGGACGGCGGGGGTGGTCTCACCTGAGTGAATCACGTCGGAGCCTGAGGCGGATCGGGGCGGCCGGAGTCGAGGAAGGAGACCTCCTCGGGGTCCTCCTAGTGGCTAGGCGGGGCTCTGGTGAGGTGCAGGAGGGGTGCTGGGTCGAAGGTGAGCTCGAGGCTCCCTTTTATAGCTGATCCGAGGCAGTGGCCATGAACGGGATAACGCCGGCGATGGTTACGGCGTGGCAGTGGTCGGTCAGGTGATTAAGGGGGCTAGGCATCATCGCAATGGTCTACTGGTTCCGTTCAAGTGCTAAGCTTGGCCTGCCTTGGATGGTACTCCAAGTTTCTGACGGAACGACTCACGGAGCTCGTCGGTGGCAGGGGGCATGCTCTATGCTGCTCAGGCCACGGCGACGGTGCCGTAGCATGGACAGGATAGCGGACAGCCATGCGGAGGCTTAGGATGGCTTGGGCGTTGCTGGACGGCACCGAAAGGTGGTGCTGGTCCCTGCCGGCCGCCACGGGTAGCTCTGCCACCACAGAAGTTACCGGCGTCGGCGAGGCACGCCGCCACCGACACCTGCGCCCGTCCAAATGAACATGCAGTGCTCTGGATAAGGAGGGGGAACAGGGAGCAAGGCGCCACTGCAGTTACTGGCGAGATCGACGCCGTCCTTTGAAGAAAATGACACTGACGGCCGAACTGAAACTCTGAAACTCTGAATTTTACTGAATCGGAATAGCAACAGTGCATGCCAAGTGTTTGATGGAATGTTTTTGGCATGTGGAAAAGTTTTCTGGAGCTGATCTTTGGTGAGGTGGCCTCTCAATGCATCAAGGGGTGGCCTGATTTATCCCAGAATTTTTGGAGAAGAAAAATATTGAATTTCACCAAAAATGACAAATCTGGCCCAAACTTGCAGTGATCAAAACTTGAAAATTTTGAATTGTGGAAGAGTGGATCTTGATGGATCTAGGTTGAGGGTGCTAAGGACTAGTCAGAGGAGTTTGTTTGGGATCAAAACTCAAGAGCAATCTGGTACTTCCTTTGTAAATCACCTAGGTTCAAAATAAAAGACATAAATAGTTTTGGGGATAAAATAAATAGAATAAAAATCAAAAATGGGTTGATCTGCTAGGATTGGATATTTGACTTGACCCAAAGTGGAGGGAGGGGTTTTTGGAAGAAAAATTTAACATGAGGCATGGCAAAAGGGAATGGTTTGAATAAAAAGAATAAATCCAAAACCCATAGGATTTCTTTTTAATTAAAATCTTTCCAAAATTAATTGTGATGGGTCAACACCAAATGAAAAGCCTTCAATTCCAAACATCAAGGTTGAGAATGACCGAAAATAAAATATTTGCCAAAAGAGAAAATTTTGAGAAGGAGAGTCTTTTTAGAAAGATTTTAAATAGCCTCCTTCAAATCAAACGAAGAATTTGCTCAAAACCAAATCAAAATTTTTGGAGTTTCACACTGAGTTCAAGGAGGCCGCTATTAAAGCGAAATCATGCTCTCTTGTCTCCTTGTTTGTGCTGTGCAAACAGGAATACTCAACTACAGATGTTGTGATGGTCAAGAGCATTCGCCAAGTTCTTCGATTGTATGACATGGCTAGCCAAGATGGATCTAATGGGTTGGTTATGAATCTTGCAAGTTGGGAATCAATGATATGTGTAGGCATCTTTGTTGTACTTATTATTTGAATCTTATTTGTTGGTTCTGAATCTTGCAAGCTGGGAATCAATGAGATGTGTAGGCATCTTTGTTGTACTTATTATTTGGATCTTATTTGTTGGTTCTATATCTTGCAAGCTGGGAATCAATGAGATGTGTAGGCATCTTTGTTGTACTTATTATTTGGATCTTATTTGTTGGTTCTGAATCCTGCAAGCTGGTAAACACGTCATGATGATGCAGAGGACAACAACCATAACAAACAGTTCAAACTTGGTAGTATTACCTTTGTGAAAGTGCGACAAATGTGCTGATCGTGTGCGTCCTAAGAATAATAATTCTAATTGTTGTGCATGTTGATCCTGTGGCACTGATAGAACGAGCCAATGCATTGCTTGTTTTAAGTATAAATTTCTATTAAAACTAATTAAATTTAAGTAAAGTGACCACTAACTCCTGTTATTATAGTACCAATACAGACCATCATCGACCCCTGGTACACCAACATGAAAGAAGACAACGATACCAAGGACCTGAACACGTGGGAGTGGGAGGTACCTCTGAATCTAGCCTACATAACCTACGCGGCCAAGCACGCATACGCATGCTACGCCATGTACAGGCAGATCTTGGACATGAGGGTGTGTCTGCTTCCCATAACCGACGAGTACACGGACAGCCGCAACGTCATGATCAAGCATGCCAGGTAGGTCTAAATGTTGTACTTTATCTGTTTATAAGCACCTTTATCATCTGAGTGTTTCATGCATTAGCCTAGGTGTCGTAATTATCTGTTTTGTCCGAAATATTTCTTTTAAGAACCCATTAACCTGATTGCTTTTTTAGTGGCTATTTGCTTATGTATGTAACTAGTTCACTTGTCCGTTAAAAAAACTAGTTCATTCGGCTGCCATGCTTTGAATCTCCTTCCTCCCAACATATTCCCCTCCTCAGGTGGACCTAGCAGGTCTCTGAATTTTCTCCCACTTTCTTTTTTGATGTAAACTGAGTTTTCTCCTAGTACTTTTCCCTAGAACCAACTCAACTATCCCACGTCTAGCCTAAAAAATAATAATACCCCACGTACTATTAACTCATCAAATTTAAATGATATTTTATTTCGTAAGTTGAAAGTTCTTACAAAATAATAATAATAATTGTTTATATATAACTTGGTAAGTTAACTCCTAGTGATTGCGTACATAAGCTTGCAAAGATTTTACTCACCAATGCAGTAATAGACGTGCAATCATGTGTTTATGTTTTTATAATATTTCTCCGTCTAGCCCAACATGATATTTTCACCCAGCCCAACAAGTCCTCTGATTTCGAGAAAAATGCAAATTGGATTTAAACGGGCTGCATGGTCGCACGCAAGGAAAGTTCCTCCTTATTACGCGATGCACGTGGACTATACGTGGGAAGGGCTTTTATATTTCATGAAAAAAAGTTCCCCCCGCTGACAAGTCGGACCCACCAGCTATATCTTCGCATGCAAGGAAGTGCCTCCTTATTACGCACAAAAAAATGAATACCCCCTGCTAGCTGGGACCCACCATAGTGGGTGGCTAACTTGTGGGCCTACTAAGTTGACGAGGATGGAGGGCTTTGTCAACTTAGTCAATATGAACGATTCTAGCTCCAGTGACCGTACGATGTCCATCCGATGGCCATAGTGCTTCTTCAACCTCTTGTCTTCTTGCTCTAGCCTCCCAAAGCAGCGCTGGTCGTGCCGCATGCTCCTGCCTCTCGTGGCCGGCTGTGATGCCATGGAGGCCTCACCGCCCCCTACTACTCCCACCGCTGGCCCAGTGCATCCCTCTACTCACCCACACCCCCTGTTATTCCGCGGCGATGACAGCCTCACGCCGCAGCCGAACCGGTGAACCCTCGTACTCCTGTCCATGTGGGCATCCACTGCCATGTCTTCCCCGACTCCGCGTCGTCCCCTTCCTAGGCCTCGCCATCGTCCATCGCCTTGGTGCTCTCGGCATGGCGTGGTCAATGTGGTCAACGACCGACTTCCATCGGAAGAGTGTTGTACGTGGAGAGGCTGACAACTGGGTCCACGACCACAACCCAGTTTTTTTGTGATTTGCCAAGTAAGTCGCTTTGTCAGGCCTATTGGGCTGCAAATCTTTCAAGATGAGGAGAGCCTCATTCGGCTGGCCGAGAAAATGGCCTATCAGTAATGATAAATGGGCTGTACATTTTTAAAACACATCAAACCGACAATTAGTTTCAAATATCTTTTTTTTCATTTCAAGATTTAAATTGCATTTATTTTTATGCATGGACAATTTGTTGGATTTTATATTGATATACATTTATTTTTAAAATCATTTTGAATGTGACTCAAAATTTCGGGATTAAAAACAGTTCGGACCGCACCGAAATATGCAAAATTTCGTATAACTTTTTAATCCTAGCCACAATATGGGCTGTAATGCTAACAAAAAGAATATGGGCTCCCAAAAAAACCTTAAGAATTAGCAAATGGGCTGTAAATTATTAGAAATAATGGCAGAGGGCTGTATGCTGTTTTCCACAGATTTGAGGCTTTCCTAAAAAAAAGGTTGACGCACAAGCAGTGACTGTTGGATTTCCATCCAACGGCCGTCGTGCTTCTTCAATCTCTGCTCTTCGTGCTCCAACCGTTCAAACAAGCGCCGGCGGGACTGCCTGCTCCCTCCTCCCTGCGGCCGGCTGTGCTGCCGCGCAGGCCTCACCGCCCCACCGTACTCGTATCGCTGGCCTAGCCATCCCTCTACTCACCCACACCTGTTGTTATTCTCCGGTGACGGCAGACGAACTAGTAAACTGTCGTACAGTCATACTCCCCTCCGCGTGGGAAACAACTGACGAGTCTTCCCTGCCTCCGTGTCGTTCCCTTCCTAGGCCTCGCCATCGTCCACCTCCCTGGTGCTCTCGGCGCGGCCGGGTCAACATGGTCAACGACCGACATGCATCTGAAGTGGACTGGACGTGGAGAGGCTGACAGCTGGGTCCACGGCCGCACGCAAGGAAATACCTCCTTATTACGCGCAAAATAATGATTCCTCCACCTGACATCTGGGACCCACCAAAAGGGCTTCTGTATTTCGCGAAAAAAATGTTACCACCGCTGACAGCTTGGACCCACCAGCTATATCTTCGCACGCAAGGAAGTGCCTCCTTATTACGCACAAAAAAATGAATACTCCCCCTGCTAGCTGGGACCCAGTATAGTGGGAAGCTGACTTGTGGGCCTACTTAGTTGACGGGGACGAAGGGCTTTGTCAACTTAGTCAATACTCCAGTGACCGTACGATGTCCATCCAACGGCCATAGTGCTTCTTCAACCTCTGGTCTTCGTTCTCCAGCCGCCCAAAGCAGCGCCGGTCGTGCCGCATGCTCCTGCCTCCCGTGGCCGGCTGTGATACCGCGGAGGCCACACTGCCCCCTACTACTCCCACTGCTAGCCAGGCCATCCCTGTACTCACCCACACCCCCTGTTATTCTGTGGTGATGGCAGCCTCACACCGCAGCCGAACCAGTGAACCCTCGTACTCCTCTTTGCGTGGGCACCCACTGCTGCGACTTCCCCGGCTCCGCGTCGTCCCCTTCCTAGGCCTCGCCGTCGTCCACCGCCGTGGTGCTCTCGGTGCGGCGTGGTCAATGTGGTCAACGACCGACTTCCATCGGAAGAGTACTATGCGTGGAGAGGCTGACAGTTGGGTCCACGATGGCCGCAAGGAAGTGCCTCCTTATTACGCGCAAAATAATTATTCCTCCACCTGACAACGGGGACCCACTAGACGGGCTACGGTATTTCGTGAAAAAAACGTTTCCCCCTGACTGCTGGGACCCACCAACTACACCTTCGCACGCAAGGAAGTGCGTCCGGGCAAAAAAAAAACGAAATGATTCCCCCCCTGACTTGTGGGACCCACCAGCTACATCTTCGCACGCAAGGAAGTGCCTGATAGTCGGGACCCACCTGGTCGAAGCGTATGTAGCGTTGTCATTCTGGTCGCGAACGTGTACGTACATATATACTAGTCGATGTAGAGCCGCGCACGTGTCGCAGTAGAGGCATGCACGTGTCGTAGTAGAGGCGCGTACGTGTTGTAGTAGAGGCGCGCACATAGCATGTACACGTATGTACAACGGCCAGTGTGCAAGAAAGAAAATACGGCCACGTATGTGTACATACGGGCGGGGTCTCGAATGCCTACTCTTGCATACGTACGGCCATGGCTCGTGTACATGGCTGGGTCAGAACGGAGAAACAACGTCATCGTCGTGTTCATGGGGAGCCAACCAGCTGGGTCGGAACAGAATGCGTTGTCGTGTTCATCAGGAGGGCTTGGACGGAACAGGCGATGGAAACGAGGCCTAGCGTACCGCAGAACGGAGGAAACGACCTTGTGTTTGACCGGCCATGTTCCAAATGGGATCCTGTTCATCGGGAGGGGTCTGCCGTACCGCAAAATGGAGGAAACGGACCTCCTACAGTCAAAACGGGGGTCCTATTGATCGGGAGGGGTGTGGCATACCGCAAAACGGACGAAACGGACTTGTGTTGGAGCGCTACGGTCAAAACGGGGGTCCTGTTCATCGGGAGGGGTGTGGCGTACCGCAAAACGGGACTCCACGGGATACTGTTCATCTCCACGGTCGACCTCCTCCAGCCTCCACGGGCTACCGTCGACCTCCTCCAGCCTCCATGGGCTCCTATTCATCCAGCCTCCACCGCGCGCTACTCAACCGGCTACTGTTCAACCACCCCTCCACAGGCACCCCTCCACCGTCTAATATTCATCCAGCCCTCCATGGGGTCGTCTAATTCATCCAGCCCTCCACACCACGGGGTCCTGTTCGTCCAAAGGCAACACCACCGCTCATTGTTCATCCAAACCCCCCCGCAACACTCACTGTTCATCCAGAGAGGCAGCATCGATCGGCTTCAGTTAGCAGCAGTAGCAAAGGAATCGCTCGATCGGGTTCTGTTAACAGCCATCAATCGATCGCTCGGGTTCAGTAACACGTAGCATGCAGTGCAATCGCTCGGGTTCAGTTAGAGCCCAAAGCCTCGCTCCGGTTCAGTTAGAGCTAATGCCTCGCACACACGCGCATACGTGTACGAGAGAAACGCGCATTGCTCGGCCCCCGGCCGCCCACCGTAACCGGGAACTCCCCGAAATTTTCCTCGCCCTCGCTTCTACCATAGATTTTTATGTCATGGACGGCCCAAAGAATGTCATGCAGCTGCCTCTCCGGCCTGTCCACGACGAAAAGCCCAGAAAAAAGTTTCGTTCGGCCCAAAATGTCACGGACGTGTCTTTTTTTTGTAGTGATGTAGTGCTTAGGCAAAGCCCTGCGTGGATCACTTCACCATCACAGTCACCACGCCATCGTGCTGACGGAACTCTCCCTCGAAACTTTGCCGGATCAAGAGTTCGAGGGACATCATTGAGCTGAACGTGTGCAGAACTCGGAGGTGCCATGCGTTCGGTGCTTGATCGGTCGGAACGAGAAGAAGTTCGACTACATCAACCGTGTTGTCAAACGCTTCCGCTTTCAGTCTATGAGGGTACGTGGACACACTCTCCCCCTCACGTTGCTATGAATCTCCTAGATAGATCTTGCATGAGTGTAGGAATTTTTTTGAAATTGCATGCCTCGTTTCCCAACAGTGGCATCAGAGCTAGGTCTATGCATCGATGATATGCACGAGTGGAACACGAAGAGTTGTGGGCGGTGATCGTCATACTGCTTACCACCAATGTCTTATTTTGATTCGGTGGTATTGTTGGATGAAGCGGCCCGGACCAACCTTACATGACCACGTTCATGAGACCGGTTCCATCGACGGACATGCAACTAGTTTTGCATAAAGGTGCCTGGCGGGTGTCCGTTTCTCCAACTTTAGTTGAATCGAATTTGACTGTGGCCGGTCCTTGTTGAAGGTTAAAACAGAAAACTTGATAAATCACCGCTGTGCTTTTGATGCGTAGGTAAGAACGGTTCTTACTACAAGCCCGTAGCAGCCACGTAAAACTTGGAACAACAAAGTAGAGGACGTCTAACTTTTTTGCAGGGCATGTCATGATGTGATATGGTCAAGACATGATGTGATATACGTTATGGTATGAGATGATCATGTTTTGTAAAAGTTATTGGCAACCGGCAGGAGCCTTATGGTTGCCTCTTTATTGTATGAAATGCAAACGTCATGTAATTGCTTTACTTTATAACTATGCGTTAGCGATAGTTGTAGAAGCAATAGTTGGCGAGACGAGCACGATGCAACGATGTAGATCAAGGTGTCAAGCCGGTAACGCTGGATATCATGACGATGCTTTGGAGATGGAGATCAAAAGCACGAGATGATGATGGCCATATCATGTCACATATTTTGATTGCATGTGATGTTTATCTTTTATGCATCTTATTTTGCTTAGTACGGCGGTAGCATTATAAGATGACCCCTTACTAAAATTTCAAGGTATAAGTGTACTCCCTAAGTATGCATTGAGGGAGTTCCGGACTAGGGGGTGTCCGGATAGCCGAACTATCATCATCGGCCGGACTCCAAGACTATGAAGATAGAAGATTGAAGACTTCGTCCCGTGTCCGGATGGGACTTTCCTTGGCGTGGAAGGCAAGCTTGGCGATACGGATATGTAGATTTCCTACCATTGTAACCGACTCTGTGTAACCCTAGCCCTCTCCGGTGTCTATATAAACCGGATGGCTTTAGTCCTTAGGACGAACAACAATCATACCATAGGCTAGCTTCTAGGGTTTAGCCTCCTTGATCTCGTGGTAGATCCACTCTTGTGACACACATCATCAATATTAATCAAGCAGGACGTAGGGTTTTACCTCCATCAAGAGGGCCCGAACCTGGGTAAAACATCGTGTCCCTTGTCTCTTGTTACCATCCGCCTAGACGCACAGTTCGGGACCCCCTACCCGAGATCCGCCGGTTTTGACACCGACATTGGTGCTTTCATTGAGAGTTCCTCTGTGTCGTCACCGATAGGCTCGATGGCTTCTTCGACTATCATCAATGATGCAGTCCAGGGTGAGACCTTTCTCCCCGGACAGATCTTCGTATTCGGCGGCTTTGCACTGTGGGCCAATTCGCTTGGCCATCTGGAGCAGATCGAAAGCTACGCCCCGGGCTGTCAGGTCAGATTTGGAAGTTTGAACTTCACGGCCGACATCCGCGGGGACTTGATCCTCGATGGATTCAAGCCAAAGCCGAGTGTGCCGCACTGTCACGACGAGCATGATTTAGCTCTGCAGCCGGACAGTACCCTGGAGGCCGCACTCGAACCCGCTCCGATCTTCAACTCGGAGCCGGCTGCGCAGATCGAGGACGGATGGCTAGACACCGCCTCGGGAGCTGCAACCTCTACGGCGATAGAGCCGAACAATGACCTTGTCCCTCATGAAGCCCGTGACTCCGAGGCGCCGGACTCCTTGCCGGACTCTGAACCTCTCGCGCCCCCTCCGATCGAATCCAATTGGGCGCCGATCATGGAGTTCACCGCAGCGGACATCTTTCAACACTCTCCTTTTGGCGACATCTTGAGTTTGCTAAAGTATCTCTCGTTATCAGGAGAGCCCTGGCCGGATTGCGGTCATGACGGTTGGGATGCGGACAACGAAGAAATTCAAAGCCCACCCACCACCCACTTGGTAGCCGCTCTCGACGATCTAACCGACATGCTAGACTACGACTCCGAAGACATCGACGGTATGGACGAAGATGCCGAAGACGACCAAAAACCAGCGCCTACTGGGCACTGGAAAGCCACCTCATCACACGACGTATACATGGTGATACACCCAAAGGAAGCGATAGTGGGGAAAAACAGGACATGGTGAAGGACAACTCCCCCAACAAACAACCAAAACAGCGACGCAAGCGCCGCCCGAAGACCGGCCTCGATAAAAACGGCACCCATACGGACCCGGCCCTAGAGCAGGGCGAAGCGGTGGACGACGCACATGTCAACAAGCAGCCAGCCGGACATGAACTGGACAAACAACCCATCCCCGGCGAAGATGATCTCACATCACCAGAGCATACGAATCTTCATAAAAGGCTCGTCGCCACTGCAAGAAGTTTGAAGAAGCAAAAGCGGAAGCTCAAAACAGCGGAGGACGCACTCAGAATGAGATGGAGCAAAGTACTCAACAGCACAGATAAACATGGCGCTAGTCGCCAGACAAAGAGCTACCCGAAGCGCAAGCTGTTGCCCGAATTTGACGAGGAGGCCTTAGAGCCCCCGCAGTCAAAATAGAAAGAAGTCGCCTGGCCAGATAGACAACCAGATGACAGGCCAAGAGCAACAAGGGGCGCTGCACACAAGCCGACACACGATCAGCATAAAGACCCTCGGAAAAAGGACGACCCAGACAGATCTATTTATGGGCCAAAAAAGAAGACTCCAGGAAGCAACATAACCCGCAAAGCATTTGAAGACAACAGCACACCCAAATACAGGGGCGCCGCACACCCACTATGTTTCACCGACGAGGTACTGGATCATGGATTTCCAGCGGGATTCAAACCCGTAAACATAGAAGCATATGACGGAACAATAGACCCCGGAGTCTGGATTGAGGATTACATCCTACACATACATATGGCCAGAGGAGACGATCTCCATGCCATAAAATACCTACCCCTCAAGCTCAAAGGGCCATCTCGGCATTGGCTTAAAAGCCTCCCAGAAAATACCATTGGAAGTTGGGAAGAGCTTGAGGATGTGTTTTGAGCAAATTTTCAGGGGACCTATGTCCGTCCTCCGGATGCAGACGATTTAAGTCACATAACTCAACAGCCCGGAGAGTCAGCACGCAAATTCTGGAACAAGTTCCTCACTAAAAAGAACCAAATAGTTGACTGTCCGGACGCTGAAGCCTTAGCAGCCTTTAAACACAACGTCCGAGACGAATGGCTTGCCAAACACCTCAGCCAGGAAAAACCAAGAACAATGGCCGCACTAACAAGCCTCATGACCCGCTTTTGCACGGGGAAGACAGCTGGCTGGCTATGTGCAGCACCAGCGACCCGAATACATCCGAAGTTAGGGATGGAAAAGGGAAATCACGACGCAGAAAAGATCAGCGCCGGAATAGGGAAAATGGCCCAAATTGTACGGCGGTCAACGCCGGATTCAAAAGGTCTCGGCCGAACAACAAAACACTGCCCCTCATGGACAACAGTGACGAGCTATCCAACCTAAATAAGATTCTGGACAGACTATGTCAAATACATGGTACCTCCGGGAAGCCTGCAAACCATACCCACAGAGATTGTTGGGTCTTCAAACAGTCTGCCCGACTTAATGCCGAACACAAGGGGCTCGACACACCAAGCGAAAGTGACGAAACCCAAAAGCAGCACTCCGGAAAACAGAAGACTTTCCCACTAGAAGTAAAAACAGTGAACTCACTTTATGTGATAACACGAAAAGATAGCGCGGCACCTGCAATACCAGGACACCGCCCGCAGAATGGGGATAGACCATACCAAAATTCGCCATAGCAGCACTTCCTTCAAAGGAGTGACGCCAGGCTCTGTACTACTAGAGGTTGTGTTCGGTTCATCCGACAACCTCCATCGCGAAAAGCTCACTATCCATCGCCCCATCAAACAGTAGCCCTTAAGCACTACTGGGGCGCGCAGCTTCCGCCAGCCCTAAACAATACCACATTACGCGATTTTTATGCTTAAAAATGCCCGGTTAACGTGGCATAATTTCATTAAAAAGTAACTTCGAGTGTTCCTCGACTACGGAGAACGTGAGACTGCCTCGACAGCCACACACTAATCAGACCTTGCGGGTCAAAGCCCCTAAAAATAGGTCATTCAGACCTCGGACATGGTTAGGCAAGTCCGGCAAGGGGCTTCCCAGCCGCATATCCCCTTTATAAGGGGCTGCGTGTATAAATGATGAGAGCCAATAAAGCTCAATTTTCTTCCTTTTATTCTATTCTTATACAACCTCTGCACGATATTTCTTGCAAACTAAGTCCTTCTCTTTTACAGATGAAGCACGTGCTACACCCGTCCAGGATACAGCACAACGGAAACACAGGCGCAGATGTGCAGCAGGGACCCATTGCAAGGATTCTTTTTAGATTAAGACCCTGCGTCAACCTTTCTTACTGTCTCTTGTTGATACACATCCCCCGGTTTCCTACCATAACCGAGGAGGAGGCTGGCGTTTTGGCATCGGCCGCGTCAGAAGTTCCCTCCTGAACCTGGACACTAAGGGCTTAGGGCATTGTTCTGCCCAGTATCATAAAGACCGAACACCTCAGGGAGTGTTCGGCATCTCGAGTTAGGCCTTATATGCATCAGCTCCGAATCATGTCTTTGGTCAAATGTTGGGTTTGCCCGGCTCCTGTGTTTTGCTGCCTTACATTCCGTATCATCGGCTAACGCGGCACCAGGAGAACTACTGCGATTGTACCCCGGTTCGGCCGAGCGAGCACCTCAGTAGAGAAAGCCGAAAACTGGCTGTCATGATATAGCGAGAGACTGGTCAACCACTCGATCGACCATTGGAATGGTTAGAATTCCTCTGCTTTGATGAAGGACCGCTTCCCGGTCAGGCACATACGGGCCCCGAATTTCGGAGAGGAGCGGTGCCGCTAGGGGCTATATAGTAGCCCCACATTCGAGCTCCTATGGCTAAGTGAAAGTGATAAAGCATTATAGTCCAGTTGGCTAGTTTGCTACGCTATCACCTCCCTAAAAGGACCAAGACGTTGGATTAAGTGTGAAAAAGCGCTTTTCTTTTTACAAACACCCCCACACCATGTGCGTGGGGGCTGAAGCCAAAGGCTGCAACTTTCAGGTTATTCGTACATATACGGCCTCATAGGAGATAGTTCAATACTTGAACACACAAGTATAAAAAGTTATTGCATTATAAACATGATCTCATAAATCATACATGTCATTCAAACATAACATCTTTCGAGCACTGTGACTCTATTATATGAGCGCCCTGCAGGACTTCCTCAAAATAGTGCTCGGTGGGGAATCGGCTTTTGTCCGAACCCCGAGATGCAACAGCGGTGGCATCCATCTCCGCTAAGTATGTCTTACCACGGGCGAGAGCCATCCGTGCACCTTCTATGCATGCCGACAGCTTCATCGCCCCAATACGCGGCACCGCCCCAAGGAATTGCTGTAACAAGCCAAAATAACTCTTCGGCTTGGGCCTTTTCGGCCACAGATGAGCGACCACATCCATCATGGCAAGTCCGGACAATCTATTCAGCTCAGCCCACTCAACCAGCCGATCACTCAACGGAAGTGGACGCTCCGGACTATGGAATTGAGACCAGAAAAGCTCTTCCATTTCGTGATCCTCCTGGCTTCGAAAGTGCACGACTGCGTCCGCCGCACTCGCCGCCAAGTCCAGATAAGGATCCTCCGCATTGTACAATCGGCCCAGCTGAGCATACTTCGGATCCGTGAACTTCCTACGCAGCATAAAGGGCTTTCCAGCCACAATGTCTCCGACCTGACACAATTCCTCCTTCATAGCCCGCATCGCACTACGGGCATCCTTGGCTTCGGTGTCGGCCTTCTTCAGGTCCTCTTGCTCCGCTCGGCGTTCTCCTTCAAGAACCTCTAGGCGGTCGGTAGCAACTTTTAGTTTCGTGGCCATTCCGGCCATCTCCTCCCTGCTTCGGCAGTGAGCAGCCTTCTCGGCTTCTAGCTCTTCCGCTGCCTTCGAGGCAGTCGCCTCGCTTTTTCTGGCTTGCTCCTTGGCCCGAGCAAGTTCTCCTCGGAGGCCTTCCACAGCAGAAGCACTATCTGCATCAGACATACAAATTGTAAGGAATGAGCGTCATCTCCCTTACTAGGCGACCGCAGAGCAACCACATACCTTGTGACTCATCGAGTCGTTTATTGACCAGCGAGATGTCCGCATCCGCAACATCGAGTTGCTTCTTCAGTTCGGCAAATCCATCAGTCCGGCTGGCCACCGAACATTCCGCCACCTGCATAGGAAAGGCGACAATCTATAATTGAGATTATGATCCTTGGCACGCTGTCACTTTCGACAGTATACCAAGTCTCGGGAGCTACTATCTATACAGGGCGCACTTCATGTGCAAAACTGTCAAAAGGTATGTCATTTTTTGCGTACCTCAAATCCCGTCAGCAAACTTCCGACGGCCTCACACAACCCGCTTTCGGCGGACGAGATCCTCTCAATCACCATACCCATTAATGTGCGGTGATCTTCTGAGATGGACGCCCTCTTAAGCAAATCCAGCAGCTCCACCGGCCGTACTCCAATGGGTGCCGAACTCTCTGGCCCCGCCGGACTCGGGGAGACCCTCCGCGACGACACCTCAGGGTCGTCCGCCCCACATGATGGGGAGGCGGATGGAGGTGTTTCGCTCTCCATCATCTCCGGATGAAGGTCTCCCGAAGATGAGCTGTGCTGAGATGGGCTGAGATCCGTACTACAAGGTGAAAACTTCGGTTACCCTTAGAAATTAAATAGGGATGTCCACTATTACAAAATTCCCCCTTTTACTTACGGCTCGCTAGAGGGCTGATTTCTCCGAGGAGACAGTTCGGCCGGGGCTCTTCCCGGCCCGGGACCTTCCGGTACAAATTTCTTTCCCCGCTTTGAGGCCTTGGCCTCCGGGTCTTCAGAAGCGGTCCTCTTCTCCCCCTGGAAGGAGGGATTCCTCCCTTACTAAAAGCCTCCGTGGCGGAGGTGGTAGATCCCCTGTGCCATTCTTCGCCCTCCTCCGAAGGTGCAACCTCTAACATTTTGATTAACACGGGATCCTGCGTGGTCTCAGGGAGAGGGCCGGACACCGTATCAGTTTTTCTTGCGCTATCCACTCCTGTCCAAGGGATAGCTGGTTAAAAGGCAAACCCACAGTAAATAAATGGACGATGTGTCCGGACACAGGGCTACTTACTTGAGTATCCGGGCGATTGCAGCTTAGGCCAGCATCCTCGGTCAATTCCGGACGCATCTCTTGCGATCCGAAGAATAGTTCATACATCTCCGCGGGTGTCAAACCCATGAAGTGTTGAAGAGCTCGTGGCCCCTCCGGATTAAATTGCCATAGGCGGAGGGGGCGACGTTTGCAGGGCAGTAGGCACCGGATCAACATAACCTATACCACTACGGCCAGATTGATCTCCCTTTCTTGGAGGCCTCGAATCCGGTCCTGCAACAGGGGAACGTCCTTGGACCACTACTAGAAAAACCCCTACTAATGGCGCACCTAATATGGCCATTAATGGCGCATCTGTGGTGCGCCATTAACAGCACGCCATTAGTAATTTTTACTAATGGCGCACCACCTGGTGCGCGATTAGTATCTGGTATACTAATGGCGCACCGCGGGTGCGCCATTAGTATAGGCCAGCGTGCGCCATTAGTATGCCTCCCAGGGGCCATGTATTCCCAGGTGCTTTGGCATACTAATGGCGCACCACCACTGGATACGCCATTAGTAACCGCAGCATACTAATGGCGCACTACCCAGTGATGCGCCATTAGTATGCACTGTCATACTAATGGCGCACTGTCCTGTGATGCGCCATTAGTATGAATATTAGGTTTTTTTTATCTTTTTATTTTCTGTTTTTTGCACAGGTTACAAAATGTATAGTTTGACAAAATATAGACAGCACACATCAACAACAGATTCATCGAATACAATAGAAGATTAGTCTTTGAATACAATTCATCATATTAGTCTCCGAATACAATTCATCATATTAGTCTCCGAATTAAAAAGACCGAACAAAGATAGAACATTATATTACAAGTCTCGAGACCGCGAGTAGCGAGTTTGTCTTCACATTACAAGTCGATATCGATCATCTAAACTACCATCACATAGAAGAGAGCTGCGGTCATCACGATGAGCATCATCACGATGAAACTCGTCTTCATCCGGTTCCTCCAACGCTCCCTCCCCTCTCCCGCTAGATAGCGGGCGTATCTAGATTCGGCCTCGGCCCTAGTGGTGTACCCTTTGTAACTGTTACCGCTGAATCGGTGAACCTGTCTCCGACACTCCTCCCAGTCATCGTAGACTCCGGGCACCTTACCCTTGTACACGACATACGTCGGCATCGCTATGCACTAGCCAAACGAAACGTTAGTACCAATTCACAGACAATACATAAGCAATATATAATTATGCAACAGAACGATCGGAAGAGAAAAGGAAGACATTAATAGCATCGATTACATCTAAGTTGAAGGACTCTCGAAACCAAAGAGACATACTACAAGTTCATTAAAGTTTAATTACAACATGAGCCAATCGATGTTTCAGAACTAGACAACTCGACTCAAGGGACCGGAGCGTGGATGAAGCCGCCGTCTATCGTGGGAGTCATGAAAGAACGGGCGTTGTCATCCTGCATTTGTAGCATTGTGTCGATGTCACTGTTGGACGGTTGATTTCTGAGGTAGAACTACCCCGAGGTACGAAGGACATCTTGATGGATGATTTCCGCAAACTCCGACTGGATGCGAAAGAATTCTTGTTGGAGGTCCGCGTCCTGGATTGCCGACACGCTCGCGGCCCAATCTTTGAGTTTACTCGGTAGCAGAAGTTGATGATGATCCCGTACGATCGCCCGCATGTGATGGATGGCGTAGTAGGCACCCTTCTAACCGCCAGGCGGCTGCTTGACGCAGCAGAACATCGTATTGTGGGAGAACACGTGCTTGCCGTACTTACGAATAGGCCTGGTGAAGGTGCCTCCAGATTGGGCGTAGCCGGGGAGAACATCATCAAGAACCTTCTTGACATTTGTGTAGTCTACGTTCGACTGACGGTCCGGGTCGAAATACGTGGCCATGGAATATTTGGGGCTTAGGAGGATGAGCGTGCAACGTGTGTCACTGCAGAAAACACGGAATGTTAAAAGAAAAACGATCGAAAGGTAAGAATTCATATGTTACGGGCCGGTTGAGGGGAGGACTTACTCGGGAAAGTAAGGCACGAGGAAGTTATCCTTATCTTGGTTTGCCAGAATGACGCCTTCGAGGTAAGAACTCGCGACTTGCCGGTCCCCAGCGCTGCCCAAGATCTTGGCACGCATGTACAAGGGGTCGACTATCACGATGTCCGGGGTCTTGTCGCGAATGATCCGCATCTCCATACTCAGCAAAAATAGCCGAACGAAGGTGTAGTGCAGCGGATGAAGGTTCAACATAGTGTGGATGTCATCAAAACGCAGGACGATCGTACGCCCGATGGAGTTATCCACAAAGCCCTTGCCCTCTGGCACCTTGGCCGCGAAAACCGGGTATGCCACATCCTTCTCCCTGAGACGCCGCTTCTCCAAAGCAAGAACACTGTCATGCAGACTCCGCATAGCATCGGTTGCAGCATTGAGCATATTTGTCGGTAGCATCGCCCTACCCGCCACATGCACCCTCCTCGAGATATCCTGCGGTGAAGGTGGCCCGTCCTGAGCACGGATCGTACTCGGTGCCGGCTGGCTCGCACCCTTCTTAGTCTTTCTTTTGCGTGCCTTCTTCTTCTCCTGTAATGGGACC
This sequence comes from Triticum aestivum, assembly GCF_018294505.1. NCBI lineage: Eukaryota > Viridiplantae > Streptophyta > Magnoliopsida > Poales > Poaceae > Triticum > Triticum aestivum. The sequence continues at coordinate 637,808,550 of NC_057807.1, forward strand.
GAGTTCTGCTCACAGACCGCCTTCTTGAGTGTGTTGGGGCTGATAATATTTCGCACCTCGCCTATCTGAGGCTCGGTGAAGTCGGCAGCTGGAGGCGTCTCCTGAGAGCTGAACGCAGACGGCGCCTGTTGCAACTTGGCTTCTCCGCGGTACGAGCTAGATCGCACACGTCTTTTGTTGGGTTTGGTTCTTGAGAAGGAGGCCCCATGAAGTCGCCATCGTACCCATGCTCGGCAAAGTACTGATCGACGTTGCCAAATGTATCATCGTCGTCGTCGTCATCGTTCTGATCCTGTGCCATATGCATGTTTGGATCCAGTGGCATAGGGATGTCCGGCACCGTTACGGCGGTCTTGCCATGGGGCCGACTTGGCGCCGGCACGACTGGCGGTGTTGTCTTTGGGGTGGTGTCCCCCGCCCCCAAACGAATCTGGCTCTTCGGCCAAAGCAGGGGCCAGCTCAGCCAGGCGCTGAGGGTCATCACGTCATCATCGTCGGCCCCGACGGGTCGAATCGGAGGTAACAAGTCGTCGCAGCCTGGCAGCACCCGAACTAGTTGAACTGCTCGATCTCCTCCTGACTTACTCCTAGGAGGCAGGTGAAAAACTGCTCGATCTCCTCCTGACTTAGAGTGAAGCACGCGGGAGGGTAGTCATTTCCGGTCTTCTTGGCCTTTTTGCCTTTGCGACGACTTTCTGTGTCCTGCTTCGCCTCATCATCATCATCATCATCATAATCATCATCGTCATCATATATAGCGTGAAGCTCCTGCCTGATGCCCATTGATTTCAAGTCTGCCCTTGCTTTCGGCCCATCTTTGGTCCTCTCTGGCATGTTGAGCAGGGTACCAAGCAGACTCTCGCACACGTTCTTCGTGATATGCATGACATCAAGGCTGTGAGGCACACGGTGGATCTTCCAGGACGGCAAGTCCCAGAAAACAGACCTCGTTTTCCATACCTTCAGCAGCGGCTCTGGCACCTTTCGCTTCTTTCCCGGCTCTGGCGCCTTTTTCTTCTTTCCCGGCAGTGGGCAGTCTTTCCAATTTTTCAACAGCTTGTCTATTTCCTCGCCGCTCCTCGTACACGGGCGTTTTCGGGGTTCGGTTTCACCATCGAACAGATCCTTGCGTTTCCTCCACGGGTCATCGTCGCGAAGCCACCTTCGATGTCCCATGAACACGGTTTTCGAAGACCCGGGATCTCTATCTAGCTGGCGATACGTTGTGTCATCCATGCACCTTACGCATCCAGAAAATCCGTGGACTACCTGCCCCGCAAGATATCCATAACCGAGATAGTCGTGCACCGTCGTGAGCAGTGCGGCTCTCATAGGGAAATATTCTTTCTCTGCGGCGTCCCACGTATTGACTGGCATTTTCCACAGCGTGTCAAGCTCCTCTTTCAGCAGCCCCAGATACAGATTGATGTCGTTCCCTGGTTGTTTCGGCCCTTCAATTAGCATACTCATGTGAATGTACTTCCTCTTCATGCACAACCAGGGGGGAAGGTTGTACATCCACACAAACACAGGCCAGGTGCTATGTGTGCTTCTCTGGCTGCCAAACGGATTGACTCCATCGGTGCTCGCGCCCAGCACGATGTTCCTTGGATCATTCCCAAATTCTGGGTATTCGAAGTTCAATGCTTGCCACTGGCTCGCATCCTTAGGGTGACTCAGCATCTTGTCTTTTTTATCTATCTCCGGATCATTTGCGTCATCTTCTCGCTTCTTCTCCTCCCTATCCGCGTGCCAACGCAGGAGCTTTGCTACCTTAGGATCCGCGAAATACCGCTGCAGACGAGGAGTGATCGGAAAGTACCACACCACTTTTCGTGGAGCTTTCTTCCTCTTCTTGTATCGAGTGACACCGCACACCGGACATATTGTAGACTCCGCGTGCTCGTCCCGATAAATGATGCAATTGTTCATGCACACATGGTATTTCACGTGCGGTAAATCCAGAGGACACACGATTTTCTTTGCCTCCTCCAAACTGGTCGGGCACTTGTTCCCCTTGGGAAGACGTTCGTGCCAGAATGACATGTTCTCGTCGAAGCATGCGTCGGTCATTTTGTGTTTTACCTTCATCTCCAGAGCCATGAGCATTACTTTCAGGCGGGTATCCTCGGGCCTGCATCCTTCATACAACGGAGTAACCGCGTCTAACTCAAGTTGATCCATCTTGGCTTTCTCTCGGGCGGCAGCTCTTGCATTATCCGTCTGCTTGAGAAGCAGCTCTTGAATATGAGGGTCCTGCACCCAGCCCATCGATGGTCCAACGTCGTCTGCTCCGCCGGCATCATCATCATGTCCTGCATCTTCTACATGATGACTGTGTACAGCATCACCGTCGTGATCATCTCCTGGGGATTTTTCGTCTTCTCGCCCCCCCGAGCCGCGGTGGTTGTCTTGCTGCCCTTCCTCATTTCTTGCCCGGCCCCCATGAACGACTTCGTAGTCATCATCATCACCTTGCCACCGATAGCCATCCATGAAACCACGCAAGAGCAGGTGGTCCCGCACCTGCCCGGAATCCGGGTCCGCAATAAGGCTATTCAGCTTGCATCTTCGACACGGACATCTTATCTCCGTCTCGTTCTTTTGAAGCATCTCGGCCTTCGCGGACCTCAAAAACCTATTCACGATGCCTTCGGTCATCGTGCGGACCATGGTCGCCTGCGGGGTAGAGCAAAACGATATTTTAGAACCAAGAAAAATTTTGGCATGACTTTCCCTAAAAATAGGACCAAAAAGAATGCTTAATGCCAAAATTCTCGCCGAAACGGAAATGAATCAACATTCCGGCAAAATATTGGCAACTATCGCATTTCAAATACCGGTACACCTCCAAACACAAACACATATGCAACAGCACAAACATATGCAACACCACGAACATACATAGATCTAGCTAGGCCATAAAAAGTGCATGTGCACATTGTTTGTAGGGAGAACAACATAAATATAGCTTCCCCCCTTACTTACCTAGCAAAACAAGGTAACTTAACCACTTAATTTGAATGAATATATGGTGGAAATGAGGTGAAAAAGAGGAGGCACCCGAGACAAGGAGGAGGCGGTGGAGAGAATGAAGTGGGGAGAAAGTGAGTGTGGGAGGAGAGGCTGTCCAAAATATCTTGTTGCTGCCCACTTACTAATGGCGCACCAGCAACAAATGCGCCATTAGTAATCCAGGTTACTAATGGCGCACCCCCTGGCGATGCGCCATTAGAACTTTTGCAAAAAAAGGAATAAAAGAAATAATAAAAAAATAACATTAGTGGCGCACCTCCTGGATGGTGCGCCATTACTAGTTACAACTAGTAATGGCGCACCACCAGGGGATGCGCCATTAGTATGTTTGGACAGGCGCACTAGTTAAAAAAAAATTTGGTACTAATGGCGCACCGTGGTCAGGGTGCGCCATTAGTAGTTTCAACACTAATGGCGCATCAGAGGGTGGTGCGCCATTAGTATATACTAATGGCGCACCACTTGTCTGGTGCGCCATTAGTGTCATTTCCATCTATAGCCCTTTTCCTAGTAGTGGACGGCCCCCAGTCACGCCCCTTGTTGACCCATGACGTCAGCCGCTGTGGAGGGCCCGAGCGGAAGACGGGCGGCAGCCTCTGCCTGCTGCCCCTGGGAGCGGTGATATAGAACCACTCATGTTGCCACAAGCCGAGCTCCTCCTGAAAAGAGCCCTCGGACCATGGAGCATCGGCCCTCTTACTTATAACCGCCCCGCCGCACTCTGCCTGACGCCCCTCAATTATCTTCGGTTCCACATCGAAGGTTTTGAGCCACAAGCCGAAGTGAGGGGTAGTGCGGAGGAAGGCTTCACAGAAGACAATGAATGATGAGATGTGGAGGATAGACTGCGGAGCCAAGTCATGGAATTCCAGCCCATAATAAAACATGAGCCCCCTCACGAAGGGATCCATCGGGAAGCCTAAACCCTGACGGAGGTGAGACACGAACATGACGCTCTCACCAAGCTCGGGAGTAGGAATAACTTGCCCTCGGGCAGGCAGCCTATGCGAAATCTCGTAGGTTAAGTACCTGGCGTCTCTTAGCTTTAGCACGTCCTCTTCCGTGACGGAGGAGGGCATCCACCGGCCTCGTAGGTCGGGGCCGGGCATTGTCGAAGATCGAAGGTACCCAAATATGGAGCCCTGGGTGTTGGAACTCGGGGCGAGGGGCGGATTCGATAGAGGATTGAAGGAAAAGAACGGGCCTTGGTCTCATTATAAAGAGGAAGAATACCAAGAGCCGTCCCCGTGACCGTTTGGAACCCGCCTTCGATGGAGGGGGCGTGGCAACGGGCGCGGTTGGGTTACCCACGTCCGTATTGATGGGAATCCCGGAATAAGGGGAACACGATCTCTGCTTCGACAAGACGTGCCTAGGAAACCGCCTCGCTAAACGCGCTGAGGTGGAACAATAAAAACAATTTAAGTAAAGGCTTGGCAGTGGTGTGACGTCACACCACAAAATACGTCAGCAGATTGAACTTGTGTAATGTTATTCTCTCTACGGTGGTGCGTGGAATTTATTTTTGCAGAGCCAAACACTATCCTGGTGTTCACAATCTTCTATAAATTATTCGGAGGAAGAACCTGCCTTGCAATGCCGAAGACAACATGCGCGCCGGACTCGTTGTCATTGAAGCCTGGTTCAGGGGCTACTGAGGGAGTTCCGGACTAGGGGGTGTCCGGATAGCCGAACTATCATCATCGGCCGGACTCCAAGACTATGAAGATAGAAGATTGAAAACTTCGTCCCGTGTCCGGATGGGACTTTCCTTGGCATGGAAGGCAAGCTTGGCGATACGGATATGTAGATTTCCTACCATTGTAACCGACTCTATGTAACCCTAGCCCTCTCCGGTGTCTATATAAACCGGATGGCTTTAGTCCTTAGGACGAACAACAATCATACCATAGGCTAGCTTCTAGGGTTTAGCCTCCTTGATCTCGTGGTAGATCCACTCTTGTAACACACATCATCAATATTAATCAAGCAGGACGTAGGGTTTTTACCTCCATCAAGAGGGCCCGAACCTGGGTAAAACATCATGTCCCTTGTCTCCTGTTACCATCCGCCTAGACGCACAGTTCGGGACCCCCTACCCGAGATCCGCTGGTTTTGACACCGACATGCATCATTGCGACAGTTCGTCGTGCTGAGATAACACATGATGATCGGGTGTGATAGGCTCTATGTTCACATACAACGGGTGCAAGACAGTTCTGCACATGCGGAATACTCGGGTTAAACTTGATGAGCCTAGCATGTACAAACATGGCCTCAGAGCACTGGTGACCGAAAGGTCGAACGTGAATCATAGAGTAGATACGATCAACATAGAGATGTTCACCATTGATGACTACTCCATCTCACGTGATGATCGGACATGGTTTAGTTGATTTGGATCACGTATCATCGAGATGACTTGAGGGATGTCTATCTAAGTGGGAGTTCTTAAGTAATTTCATTAATTGAACTTAATTTGTCATGAACTTAGTCATGATAGTATTTGCATGTCTATGTTGTAGATCAATAGCTCGCGATATATCTCAATTATTTTTGATGTGTTCCTAGAGAAAAATAAGTTGAAAGATGATAGTAGCAATGATGCAGACTGGGTTCGTGATCTGAGGATTATCGTCATTGCTGCACAGAAGAATTATGTCCTTGATGCACCGCTAGGTGACAGACCTATTACAGGAGCAGATGCAGACGTTATGAATGTTTGACAAGCTCGGTATGATGATTACTTGATAGTTTAGTGCACCATGCTTTACGTCTTAGAACCAGGACTTCAAAAATGTTTTGAACGACATGGAGCATATGAGATGTTCTAAGAGCAGAAATTGGTATTTTAGACTCATGCCCGTGTCGGGAGGTATGAGACCTCTGACAAATACTTTGCCTACAAGATGGAGGAGAATAGCCCAGTCAGTGAGCATGTGCTCAGAATGTATGAGTACTACAAATCGCTTGAATCAAGTGGGAGTTAATCTTCCACATAAGATAGTGATTGACAGAGTTCTCTAGTCATTATCACCAAGTTATTAGAACTTCGTGATGAACTATAATATGCAAGGGATGACGAAAACGATTCCCGAGCACTTTGTGATGCTGAAATCGATGAAGGTAGAAATGAAGAAAGAGCATCAAATGTTGATGGTTAACAAGACCACTAGTTTCAAGTAAAAGGGCAAAAGAAAAAGAAAGTGAACTTCAAGAAGAATGACAAGCAAGTTGCCACTCCCATGAAGAAGCCCAAAGCTAGACCTAAGCTTGAAACTGAGTGCTTCTACTGCAAAGGGAATGGTCACTTGAAGCGGAACTACACCAAATACTTGGCAGATAAGAAGGATGGCAGAGTGAACAAAGGTATACTTGATATACATGTTATTGATGTGTACTTTACTAGTGTTCATGGTAACCAATGGGTATTTGATACCGCTTCAGTTGCTAAGATTAGTAACTCGAAACACGAGTTGCAAAATGAACAAAGACTAGTTAAGGGCAAGGTGACGATGTGTGTTGGAAGTGATTCCAAGGTTGATAAGATCACCATCGCACACTCCCTCTACCTTTGGTATTATTGTTGGACCTAAATAAATGTTATTTGGTGTTTGCGTTGAACATGAATATGGTTATTGCGATATGGTTATTCATTTAAGTCAGAGAATAATGGGAAAACTTTGTTTTTGCCACTCTAGTTTTTGCCAACTTTGTTTATGCCACTCTAGAATTTGACATTTCACTTTTGCCACTTAGTTTTTGACAATACATCACAATTGCCATTTTGTGGCAAAAGCAATAATTTTAGAGTAGCAATTGTGATACATTGTCAAAATCTAAGAGTGGCAAAAGTGAAATGAAAAGTTATTGCTTTTGCCACGAAATGGCATTTGTGATGTATTGTCAAAAACTAAGAGTGGCAAAAGTGTTATGTCAAATTCTAGAGTGGCATAAGCAAAGTAGGCAAAAACTAGAGTGGCAAAAACAAAGTTTTCCCGAGAATAAATGTTGTTCTGTTTACATGAATAAAACCTTCTATGGTCATACACCCAATGTAAATGGTTTATTGAATCTTGATCATAGTGATACACATATTCATAATATTGATGCCAAAAGATGCAAAGTTGATAATGATAGTGCAACAGATTGGTGGCACTATCGTTTACGTCATATTGGTGTAAAGCACATGAAGAAACTCCATGTAGATGAGCTTTTGGAATCTCTTCATTATGAATCATTTGATACTTGCGAACCATGCTGAGGGAGTCCTGGATTAGGGGGTGTCCAGATGGCCGGACTATGACCTTTGGCCGGACTCCTGGACTACGAAGATACAAGATTGAAGACTTCGTCCCGTGTCCGGATAGGACTTTCCTTGGAGTGGAAGGCAAGCTTGGCGATATGATATGTAGATCTCCTCCCATTGTAACCGACTCTGTGTAACCCTAGCCCTCTCCGGTGTCTATATAAACCAGAGGGTTTTAGTCCTTAGGACGAACAACAATCATACCATACCATAGCTTAGCTTCTAGGGTTTAGCCTCTCTGATCTCGTGGTAGATCAACTCTTGTACTACCCATACCATCAATATTAATCAAGCAGGAGTAGGGTTTTACATCCATCGAGAGGGCCCAAACCTGGGTAAAAACATCGTGTCCCTTGTCTCCTGCTACCATCCGCCTAGACGCACAGTTCGGGACCCCCTACCCGAGATCCGCTGGTTTTGACACCGACATTGGTGCTTTCATTGAGAGTTCCTCTGTGTCGTCACCTTTAGGCCCGATGGCTTCTTCGACCATCAACCACGACGCGGTCCAGGGAGAGACTTTCTCCCAGGACAGGCTAATTCGCTTGGCCATCTGGAGCAGATCGAAAGCTACGCCCCTGGCCATCAGGTCAGATTTGGAAGTTTGAACTACACGGCTAACATCCGCGGAGACCTGAACTTCGACAGATTAGAGCGATGGCCGAGCGCGCCACACTGTCACGATGGGCATGATCTAGCTCTGCCGCCGGACAGCGCCCAGAGCGCCGCTCAGGTGTCCGCTCCGATCCTTAGCTCGGAGCCGACCGCGCTAGTCGGGGACGGACGGTTGTATGCCGCCCCGGGGGCTGCAATCTCTACGGCGATCGAGCCGAATATCAGCCTTGTCCTTTGTGAAGCCTGTGACTCCAAGGTGCCGGACTCCTTTCCGGACTCCGAATCTTCCGCACCCCTTCCGATCGAACCCAATTGGGCTCCGATCATGGAGTTCACCGCCACGGACATCTTTTAGCACTCGCCCTTCGGCGACATCCTGAATTCACTAAAGTCTCTCTCTCTGTCAGTAGAGCCCGGGCCAGACTATGGTCAGCAAGGTTGGGATGCGGATGACGAAGAAATTCGAAACCCACCCACCACCCACTTCATAGCCACTGTGGATGATTTAACCGACATGCTCGACTTCGACTCCGAAGACATTGACGGTATGAACACCGATGAAGGAGACGAACAAGAACCAACACCTATAGGGCAATGGACAACCACCTCATCTCACGATGTATACATGGTGGACACACCTAAACAAAACAAAGACGAGGATCAAAAGGGTGCAACTAGGAATCATTCCCTCGAGAAGCAATCAAAGCGGCGGCAGAAACGCCGCGCCAAACCCCACCTTGACAAAGATCCAGCCATAGAGCTGGATGAACCAGCGGACGACGAACACACCATCGAGCAACCGTCCGAACATGGCAACCTGGATGAACAAACCAAACATCCGGTCCTCGGCGAAGATAATAGTCCGGACGACCTAACGCCGGGCAAATTGCGGGAGAAGAATGACCCCCACCAAAGGCTCGCCGCCACGGCACGTAGCCTGAAAAAGCATAAGCGGAAGCTCAAAACAGCGGAAGATACACTCAGAATAAGATGGGACAGGGTACTCAACACCGCACACAAGTACAGCAACAGTCACCACACAAAGAGCTACCCGACGCGAAAATTACTACCGGAATTTGATGAGGAGGCCTTAGAGCCCCCACGGTCAAAAAACAAGGAAGCCACCCGGTCGGATAGAAGACCCCATGACCGACTTCGAGCGGCAAAGGGCGCCGCACTCAATCCGGTGCACGATCCGCCCAAGGATTCGCATAAAAAAGACAGCCCAACTAGATCCATCTACGGGCCAAGAAAGCAAGCTCTAGTAAGCAATGCAACGCAACAAATATACGAACATCACGGTACACCGAAATACAGGGGCGCCGCGCATCCCCTATGTTTCACCAATGAGGTGCCGGACCACGTACTTACAGCGGGATTCAAGCCCGGAAGCATAGAGGCATAGGACGGAACAACAGACCCTGGAGTCTGGATTGAGGATTATATCCTCCACATACACATGGCTAGAGGAGATGACCTCCATGCCATAAAATACCTACCCCTCAAGCTCAAAGGGCCAACCCGGCACTGGCTTAAAAGCCTTCCCGAAAACACCATAGGAAGTTGGGAAGAGCTCGAGGATGCTTTTCGGGCAAATTTTCAAGGGACCTATGTCCGACCTCCGGATGCAGACGATCTAAGCCATATAACCCAACAACCCGGAGAGTCAGCCTAGAAACTCTAGAACAGATTTCTTACAAAAAAGAACCAGATAGTCGACTGTCCGGACGCCGAAGCCTTAGCAGCTTTTAAACATAGCGTTCGAGATGAATGGCTCGCCAGAAACCTCGCCAAGAAAGGCCAAGAACAATTGCCGCATTGACAAGCCTCATGACCCGCTTTTGCGCAGGAGAGGATAGCTGGTTGGCAAGAAGCAGCAGCAGCGTCCCAAGTACATCTAAAGTTAGAGATGGAAACGTAAAACCGCGCCGCAGCATGGATCAACACCGGTTCAAGTAGAACAGCCCGAAAAGCGCAGTAGTCAACGCCGGATTCAAAAGCTTTCGGCAAAATCAGAAAAAGCCGCCCCCAAAGATGACAGTGACGAGCTATCTAACCTCAACAAAATCTTGGACAAAATATGTCAAATCCACAGTACCCCCGGAAGGCTGGCAAACCATACCCACAGAGATTGTTGGGTCTTCAAGCAATCTGGCGAACTCAACGCCGAACACAAGGGGCTCGACATACCAAGCGAGAATGATGGCGAATCCCATAAGCAGTACACCGGAGAACAAAAGAAGTTCCCACAAGAAGTCAAAATAGTAAATTCACTTCATGTGACAAAAGGAAAAAACAGATTGGAGACTGTGGAGATACGCGCCATACGGCCTATCCCAGAGGAATCTAGCCACTGGTTGTTACAACCAATCACCTTTGACCATCAGGATTACTCTAGAGGTATCCAGAACGCAGGACGGACTGCCTTGGTCTTAGATCCGATAATTGACGGATTCCACTTTACACAAGTGCTAATGGACGGCGGGCAGTGACCTAAACCTACTATATAAGGACACAATCCGCAAAATGGGGTTAAACCCAGCAATAATCCGCCATGGCAACACTTCCATTAAAGGGGTCACGCCAGGCCCAGATATTGATTGTATGGGTTCCCTCTCGTTAGAAGTTATGT
>NC_057807.1:637819444-637862546 GCF_018294505.1 Triticum aestivum
AAGCGAAATGCTAACCTTCCACATCGCCCCATTCATAAGTCGCTATCAAGCACTACTGGGACGCGAAGCTTTCGCCCGCTTTAACGCAATACCGCATTATCCATCCCTTACACTCAAAATGCCCGGTCCACGAGGCATCATCTCATTAAAGGGAAATACCACGTGTTCCCCGAGCACGGAGGATGGTACGGCTGCCTTGACAACCGCACACTTACCCAGCTTTACCACTCAGAGCACCTAAACATACAAAGGCTTCATAGCCACATAACCCTATACAAGGGGCTCCGCGCGTCTACACCATGAGACAATAAAGCTCAATTCTACCCATGTTTTTGTATTATACTTTGTTTATTTTAACATAGATTTCTCGCACGATTGTTTTTCCACTAAGTTCCTCTCTTTTGTAGACGAACGCCATGCTACACCCATCCAGGATACGGCACAACGGAGACACAGGCGCAGACGTGCAGCAGGGACCCGTTTCAAGGATTCTTTTCAGATTAAGATCCTGCATAAACCTTTTTTACTGTCTCTTGTGGATAACATCCCCTGGTTTTTGCTATAACCGGGGAGGAGGCTAGCGTCTTGGCATGTGGCCACGCCAGAACTTTCCGCGTACCTGGACACCAGGGTTTTTTTATCAGGGGCCTTTGTGCGGCCCATTTTCATAAAGACCGGATACCTTAGGGAGTGTTCGGCGTCGCGAGTTTGGCCTTATATGCATCAGCTCCGAATCACGTCTTTGGTCAAATGTTGGGTTTGCCCGGCTCCTGTGTTTTGCAACCTTACGTTCCGCTCTATCGGCTAAGGCGGCACTAGGAGAACTACTGCGATTGTGCCCCGGTTCGGCCAGGCGAGCACCTGAGTAGAGAAAGCCAAACATTGACTGTCATGATATAGCGAGAGACTGGTCAACCACTCGATGACTTACCGGAATCTTTAGAATTCCTCCGCATTAACGAAGGGACGTTTCCCGGTCTGGCACACACGCGCCCCGGATTCGGGCGAGTGCGGTGCCCCTAGGGGCTATTCAGTAGCCCCACTATCAAACTCCTATGGCTAAGTGAAAGTGATAAAGCATTATAGTCCGGTTGCCTAATTTCGCTGCGCTATCACCTCCTTTATAGGACCAAAACGTTGGATCAAGTGTGAAAAGGCGCCTTCTGCGAAGACCCCACATTATATGCGTGGGGGCTGAAGCCAACGACTGCCATTTTTTAGGTTATATACACATATACATTAACGGCCGCACAGGAGGCATTCTAATTCTTGAAAGCACAAGTATAAAAAGTTTTTATATTCCATCAAAGTATTGTTTTACAATAGCACATGTCATTCAAACACAACATCCTTCGAGCACCGCATCTCTATTAAATGAGCGCCCTGCAGAACTTCCTCAAAGTAGTGCTTGGCATGTACTCGGCTTTCGTCCAAATCCTGGGATGCAACAACACTGGCCTTCATATCCGCCCAGTATGTCTTGACACGGGCAAGAGCCATCTGCGCACCCTCTATGCACGCTGACCTCTTCATTGCATCAACATGTGGCACCGAACCAAGGAACTGCTGCACCAAGCTAAAATAACTCTTCGGCTCTGGCTCTTCCGAGCACTGACGACTCGTGACGTACCTCATGGCGAGTCCGGATAACCTGTTCAGCTCCCCCCAAGCGGCCAAATAGTCAGATACCGAAAGTGGGCGCTCTGAATTATGGAACTGCGACCAAAAAAGTTCTTCCAATTCATGGTCACCCATACTCCGGAAGTGTTCGGTCGCGTCTGCGGCACTCGCCGCCAAATCTAGATAAGTATTCGCCGCACTCTACTTCCGGTCTAACGGAGCATACTTAGGATCCCCGAACTTCATCCGCAGCTTATAGGGCTTTCCAGCCGTGATATCTCCGGCCTGACGTAGCTCCTCTTTCATAGCTCTCGTTGCAGAGCGAGTGTCCTTCGCCTCGGCAGTGACCTTTTCTAGGTCCTTCTGTGCCACCCTATCTTCTTTTTCAAGAAGCTCATAACGGTCGGCAACATCCTTCAACTTTATAGTCATCTCGGCTATTACTTTCTTGCTCTGGCAGTGAGCAGCCTGTTCTGCTTCTAGCTCTTCGGCCGCTTTAACGGCAGCCACATCACTTTTCCTCGCTTGTTCCTTGGATCGGGCAAGTTCGGCCCGAAGACTCTGCACGGCAGCGGCACCATCTGCATTAGGCACATATGTTATAAGGTATGAGCATCAAACCCCTCTTTTTAGATGTCTTTGGAGACGTTCCATACCTTGTGCCTCGTCTAGCCGCTCATTCACAAGCATGATGTCGGCATCTACCACGTCAAGTTGCTGCTTTACCTCGGCAAACGCGCCAGTCCGGCTAGCCACCGAACACCTCGCCACCTACATAGGAGAAGCGACATATTATACCTGGGATTATGATCCTCTGTGCGCCGTCATTTTTGACAACACACAGAGCCTCAGGGGCTACTATTTATACAAGGCGCATTTTATATATGCGGCTCTATCACAAAGTGCGTCTTTTTGCGTACCTCAAAACCTGTCAGTAAACTCCTGGTGGCCTTGTACAATCCGCTTTCCGCAGATGAAATCCTTCTAATCACCATGTTCATCAGCACATGGTGTTCCTCTGAGATAGACGCTCACCCGAGCATATCCTTCATCCCCTCTGACCGTGCACCAAAAAGTGCCGGACTAGTCCGACGACCTTTTTCGAGGTCCGGGTTTGGAGAAACCCTCTGAGACGCCACCTCGAGGTCTCCCGCCTTGTAAGACGGTACAGCTGGGGGAGGCGTTTCGCTCTCCATCATCTCCGGACGGAGATCCCCTGAAGATGAGCTCTGTTGAGAAGGGTTGAGGTCCGAACTGCAAGATAAAATTTTGGTTATCTTCCTCAGAAATAAAACGGGGATATCACTCATTTTAAAACCCCTCTCTTTACTTACGGCTCGGTGGAGAGCTGATCCCCTTGGGGGCGCAATGCGGCCGGGGCATCCTCCGGCGCTGGACCCTCTGACAAAGATCTCTTCCCCCGCTTTAAGGCTATCGCCTCCGGGTCTTCAGAGGCGTTCCTCTTCTTTCCCGGGATAGAGGATTTCTTGACTGCTCCTTTCCTGACAGCCTCCTTCGCGGAGGCGGTAGCTTCTTTGTTCCCCTCTTCGCCTTCTTCAAAAGGCGCAATCTCCCGCATCCTGGTTAACACGGGATCCGGCGTGGTCTCAGGGAGGGGGGCCGGACACCTGATAAGCTTTGCTTCCGCTATCCACTCTTGTTTAAAGGATGTCTCTTTTAAGGGTGGTTTTATGATAAATATACGGATGGCGTGTTCGGGTATGGGGCTACTTACTTGAGTATCCGGGCGATTGCAGCTCAGGCCTGCGTCCTCGGACAAGTCCGAAGACCTTGCTTGTGATCCGAAGAACAATTTGTACATCTCCATAGGCGTCGTGCCCATAAAGTGTTGGAGAGCTTGTGGTCCTTCTGGATTAAATTCCCACAAGCGAAGGGGGCGACGTTTGCAGGGCAGTATGCGGCGAACCAGCATAACCTGCGCCGCTACGGCCAAATTGATGTCTCTCTCTAGGAGATCTTGAATGCGGCCCTGCAGCAAGGGCATGTCCTTGGACGGCCCCTAGTTAAGTCCTTTATTGACCCATGATGCTAGCCGTGGTGGGGGACCCAAGCGAAAAGCAGGCGGTGTCACCCACGTGGTGCCCCTGGGAGCTGTGACGTAGAACCACTCCCATTGCCATAATCCGAACTCCTCTTGAAAAGAGCCCTCGGGCCATGGAGCATCGGCAATCTTGCTTATAATTGCACCTCCGCACTCATCATGCTGCCCCTCGATCATCTTCGGTTCTACCTTGAAGGTTTTAAGCCACAATCCGAAGTGAGGAGTAACATGGAGGAAGGCCTCGCACATGACAATGAACGATGAAATTTGGAGGATGGAGTCCGGAGCTAAGTCATGGAATTCCAGCCCGTAATAAAACATGAGCCCCCTCACGAAGGGATCAATCGAGAAGCCAAGCCCCCGGAGGAAGTGAGATGTGAACACCATGCTCTCACCGGGCTGGGGAGTGGGAATAGCCTGCCCTTGAGCAGGCAGCCTATGCGAGATTTCGTCGGTCAGATACCTGGCATCTCTCAGCTTTCGCACGTCTTCCTCCGTAATAGAGGAAGACATCCACCAGCCTTGGGAGTCGGAGCCTGACATCATCGAAGGTCCGAAGCGCCTGGATCTGGAGCTTTGGGTGTTGGAACTCAAGGCGATAGGCGGGCTTGATTGGATTGAAAAAGAGGAGGTGAGCCTTGGTCTCTTTATAAAGAGGTGGAATGCCAAGAGCCCTCCCCGTGACCGTTTGGGACATACCTTCGATTAAAGAAGTCGTACCGATGGCGTGGTTGGGTTATCCACACCCGTATTGATCAGAATCCCGGAATAAGGGGACACGATCTCTACTTTGACAAGACATGCCAAGGCAACCGCCTCGCTAAACACGCTGAGGTGGGACAATAAAACGATCCGAATAAAGGTTTGGCTGTGTCATGACGTCACGCTACGGAATACGTCAGCAGATTAGATTTGTGAAGATATTATTCTCTCTACAGTGGTATGTGGAGGTTATTTTATAGAGCCGGACACTATCCTTGTGTTCAACATCTTCTAAGAAGTATTCAGAGGAGGAACCCACCTTGCAATGTCGAAGACAATTTGCGTGCCGGACTCGTCATCATTGAAGCCTGGTTCAGGGGCTACTGAGGGAGTCCTGGATTAGGGGGTGTCCGGATGGCCGGACTATGACCTTTGGACGGACTCCTGGACTATGAAGATACAATATTGAAGACTTCGTCCCGTGTCCGGATAGGACTTTCCTTGGCGTGGAAGGCAAGCTTGGCGATACGATATGTAGATCTCCTCCCATTGTAACCGACTCTGTGTAACCCTAGCCCTCTCCGGTGTCTATATAAACCGGAGGGTTTTAGTCCATAGGACGAACAACAATCATACCATAGGCTAGCTTCTAGGGTTTAGCCTCTCTGATCATGTGGTCGATCAACTCTTGTACTACCCATACCATCAATATTAATCAAGCAGGAGTAGGGTTTTACCTCCATCGAGAGGGCCCGAACCTGGGTAAAAACATCGTGTCCCTTGTCTCCTGTTACCATCCGCCTAGACGCACAGTTCGGGACCCCCTACCCGAGATCCGCCGGTTTTGACACCGACACATGCCTCATGGGCAAGATGACTAAAACTCCATTCTCCGGAACAATGGAGTGAGCTAATGACTTATTGGAAATAATACATACCGATGTATGCGGACCGATGAGTGTTGAGGCTCGCGGCGAGCATCGTTATTTTCTGACCTTCATAGATGATTTGAGCAGATATGGGTATATCTAATTGATGAAACACAAGTCTGAAACATTTGAAAAGTTCAAAGTGTTGGAAATATGCCCTAGAGGCAATAATAAAATGGTTATTATTATATTTCTTTTTCATGATAATTGTCTATTGTTCATGCTATAATTGTATTAACTGGAAACCATAATACATGTGTGAATACATAGACCACAACATGTCCCTAGTAAGCCTCTAGTTGACTAGCTCATTGATCAATAGATGGTTATGGTTTCCTGACCATGGACATTGGATGTCGTTGATAACGGGTTCACATCATTAGGAGAATGATGTGATGGACAAGACCCAATCCTAAGCATAGCACAAGATTGTGTAGTTCGTTTGCTAGACCTTTTCTAATGTCAAGTATCATTTCCTTAGACCATGAGATTGTGCAACTCCCAGATACTGTAGGAGTGCTTTGGGTGTATCAAACGTCACAACGTAACTGGGTGGCTATAAAGGTGCACTACAGGTATTTCCGAAAGTGTCTGTTGGGTTGGCACGAATCGAGACTAGGATTTGTCACTCTGTATGACGGAGAGGTATCTCTGGGCCCACTCGGTAATGCATCATCATAATGAGCTCAATGTGACTAAGGAGTTAGCCACGGGATCATGCGTTATGGGACGAGTAAAGAGACTTGCCAGTAACGAGATTGAACGCGGTATGAGGATACCGACGATAGAATCTCGGGCAAGTAACATGCCGATGGACAAAGGGAATTGTATACGGGATTGCTTGAATCCTCGACATCGTGGTTCATCCGATGAGATCATCATGGAACATGTGGGAGGCAATATGGGTATCCATATCCTGCTATTGGTTATTGGTCGAAGAGATGTATCAATCATGTCTACATGGTACCCGAACACGTAGGGTCTACACACTTAAGGTTCGGTGACACTAGAGTTGTTTTGGGAAATAATATGTGGTTACCGAAGGTTGTCTGGAGTCCTGAATGAGATCCCGGACGTCACGAGGAGTTCTAGAATGGTCCGAAGGTGAAGATCGATATATTGGATGAAGGGTATTGGAGTCCGGAATTGTTCTGGGGGTGCCAGGTGACGACCAGCGTGACCGAAAGGGGTTATGGAGGCCTCGACAAGCGTTGGGGGGGCCTTATGGGCCAAGGGGAGGGGGCACATCAGCCCACTAAGGGGCTGTGCGCCCCTCCCACCCATCTCATGTAACTCGGAGAGGTGGGGCGCCTCCACCTGGCTTGGGAGGCATGCCTCCACCTGGCTTGGCTTGGGGGGCAAGTCTCCCTAGGATTTCCCTAGGGAGATCCAATCTGCCTTGGTAGCTGCCCCTAGGGGAAACCCTAGGGTGCCTCCCCCTCTACCCTTCCCCCTATATATAGTGAGAGGGCGGGAGGGCAGCCACACCCCTTCCCTGGCGCAGCCCCTCCCTCCTCCAACACCTCCTCCTCCTCCTCTGTAGTGCTTAGCGAAGCTCTGCCGGAGAACCACGAGCTCCACCACCACCACACCGTTATGCTGCCGGAGCATTCCCTCAACTTCTCCTCTCCCCTTGCTGGATCAAGAAGGAGGAGATGTCCCCGGGCTGTACGTGTGTTAAACATGGAGGCGTCGTCCGTTCGGTGCTTGATCGGATCTTCCGCGATTTGAATCGCCGTGAGTACAACTTCATCAACCGTGTTCTTGTAACGCTTCCACTTAGCCATCTTCAAGGGTATGAAGATGCACTCCCTCTCTCTCTCATTGCTAGCATCTCCTAGATTGATCTGGGTGACACGTAGGAAAATTTTGCATTATTACTACGTTCCCCAACAGTGGTATCAGAGCTAGGTCTATGCGTAGATTCTATGCACGAGTAGAACACAAGTAGTTGTGGGCGATGATTTGTTCAATTTGCTTACCGTTACTAGTCTTATCTTGATTCGGCGCATTGTGGCATGAAGCGGCCTGGACTGACCTTACATGTATGCTTACGTGAGACAGGTTCCACCGATTTACATGCACTCGTTGCATAAGGTGGCTAGCGGGTGTCTGTCTCTCCCACTTTAGTCGGATCAGATTTGATGAAGAGGGTCCTTATGAAGGGTAAATATCAATTGGCATATCACCGTTGTGGCTTTTGCGTAGGTAAGAAACGTTCTTGCTAGAAACCCATAGTAGCCACGTAAAACATGCAACAACAATTAGAGGATGTCTAACTTGTTTTTGCAGGGGATGTGATATGGCCAAAAGGATGTGATGAATTATATATATGTGATGTATGAGATTGATCATGTTCTTGTAATAGGAATCACGACTTGCATGTCGATGAGTATGACAACCGGCAGGAGCCATAGGACTTGTCTTAATTTATTGTATGACCTGCGAGTCAATATAAACGCCAACCGTTAGCCATAGTAGTAGAAGTAATAGTTGGCGAGACAACTTGATGAAGACACGATGATGGACATCATAGTGTCATGCTGGTGACGATGGTAATCATGCCGCGCCTCGAAGATGGAGATCCAAAGTGCAAGATGATATTGGCCATATCATGTCACTTTATGATTTGCATGTGATGTTTGTCATGTTTACATCTTATTTGCTTAGAACGACGGTAGCATAAATAAGATGATCCCTCACTAAAATTTCAAGAAATGTGTCCCCCCTAACTGTGCACCATTGTGAAGGTTCGTTGTTTTAAAGCACCACATGATGATCGGGTTTGATAGATTCTAACATTCACATACAACGGGTGTAAGCCAGATTTACACATGCGAAACACTTAGGTTGACTTGACGAGCCTAGCATGTACAGACATGGCCTCGAAACACGAGAGACCGAAAGGTCGAACATGAGTCGTATAGTAGATGCGATCAACATGGAGATGTTCACCGTAGATGACTAGTCCGTCTCATGTGATGATCGGACAAGGCCTAGTCGATTCGGATCATGTATCACTTAGATGACTAGAGGGATGTCTATCTGAGTGGGAGTTCATTAAATAATTTGATTAGATGAACTTAATTATCATGAACATAGTCTAAATTGTCTTTGCAAATTATGTTGTAGATCAATAGCTCACGCATTAGCTCCCTGTTTTAATACGTTCCTAGAGAAAGAGTGAGTTGAAAGATATTGTAAGCAACTGTGCGGACTAGGGCCGTAGTCTGAGGATTGTCCTCACTGCTACACAGAAGGCTTCTATCCTTGATTCACCGCTCGGTGTGCCAACCCCTCTGGCATCATCTGTGGATGTTGTGAACATCTAGCAGACACGTTCTGATGACTACCGGATAGTTTAGTGTGCCATGCTTTACGACTTAGAGTCAGGGCTCCAAAAGCGTTTTGAATGCCATGGAACATATGAGATGTTCCAAGAGCTGAAATTGGTATTTCATCTCATGCCTGTGTTGAGAGGTTTGAGACCTCTGACAAGATCTTTGCCTACAAGATGTGGAGAATAGCTCAGCTAGTGAGAATGTGCTTATAATGTCTGGGGTACTTCTATCGCTTAAATCCACTAGGAGTTAATCTTCCAGATAAGAGAGTGATTGACAAAGTTCTCCAGTCACTATCACCAAACTACTAGAGTTTCGTGATGAACTATAACATGCAAGGGAAGATTATTCTGGAGCTGTTCTTCGTGCTTAAGGCCGTAAAGGTAGAAATCAAGAAGGAGCATCAAAGTGTTGATGGTTAACAAGACCACTGCTTTCAAAGAAGGGCAAGGGCAAGAAGGGAAACTTCATGAATGGCAAGCCAGTTGCCACTCTAGTGAAGAAACCCAAGAACCCAAACCCGAGACAAAGTGCTTCTATTAGGGGAACGGTCACTGCTAGTAGAACTGCCTCAAATACTTGGTAGATAAGAAGACTGACAAATTCAACAAAAGTATATTTGATATATGTGTTATTGATGTGTACCTTACTAGTACTCCTAGTAGTGCATGGGTATTAGATACCGGTTCAGTTGCTAATATTGGTAACTCAAAACAAAAGCTACGGAATAAACGGAGACTAGCTAAAGGCGAGGTGACAATGTGTGTTGGAAGTGTTTCCAAAGATGATATGATCACAATCACATGCTCCCTCTACATTCGTGATTAGTGTTGAATCTAGATAAATGTTGTTTGCATTGGTGTCTGCGTTGAGCATGAACATGATTAGATCATGTTTATTGCAATACGATTATTCATTTAAGTCAGAGAATAATGGTTATTCTGTTTACATGAATAATACCTTGTATGGTCATGAACCGAATGTGAATGGTTTATTGAATCTCGATCGTAGTGATACACATGTTCATAATATTGATGCCAGAAGATGTAGAGTTGATAATGATAGTACCACTTTCTTGGCACTGCTGCTTAGGTCATGTTGGTGTAAAGTGCATGAAGAACCTCCACACCGATGGACTTTTGAAGTCACTTGATTTTGAATCACTTGACACATGCGAACCATGCCTCATTGGGAAGATGACTAAAACCCGGTTTTCTTTGTAACAATGGAACGAGCAAGTGACTTGTTGGAAATCATACATGCCGATGTGTGTGGTCCGATGAGTGTTGACGCGCGTGATGGATATCGTTATTTTCTCACCTTCACTGATGAATTGAGTAGATATGGGTATATTTACTTAATGAAGCATAAGTTTGAAACATTTGAAAAGTTCAAGCAATTTCGGAGTGAAGTTGAGAATCATTGTAACAAGAAGATCAAGTTCCTACGATTTGATCAAGGGGAGAGTATCTGAGTTATGAGTCTGGCAATCACTAAAGACAAGGTGGAATCATTTCAAGTTGACGCCGCCTGGAACACCATAGCGTAATGGTGTGTCTGAACATCGTAACCGAACCTTATTGGATATGGTGCGATCTATGATGTCTCTTACTAATCTACCACTATCATTCTGGGGTTATACATTAGAGACAATTACATTCGCTTTAAATAGGGCACCATCTAAGTCCGTGGAGACGACACCATATGAACTATGGTTTGGCAAGAAACCTAAGTTGTTGTTTCTTAAGGTTTGGGGCTACGATGCTTATGTCGATAGGCTTCGGCTAGAAAAGCTCGAACCCAAAGCAGAAAATTGTGTCTTCATAGAATACCCAAACAAGACGATTGGGTATACCTTCTATCTCAGATCTGAGGGCAAAGTGTTTGTTGCTAGGAACATGTCCTTTCCCGAGAAAGAGTTTCTCTCAAAAGAATTGAGTGGGAGGAAGATAGGACTTGATGAGGTTGTTTAACCTTACTTCAACTAGAGAGTAGCGCAACATAGAAAGATGTTTCTGTGGCACCTACCTCAGTTGAAGAGAAAGCTAATGATGACGATCATGGAGCTTCAGATCAATTTACTATCGAACCTTGTAGGTCGACAAGGTTGTGTACAACTTATGAATGGTAACCTTGTCTTAAAGGTCATGTTATTGGACAACGATG
Source organism: Triticum aestivum (assembly GCF_018294505.1). NCBI lineage: Eukaryota > Viridiplantae > Streptophyta > Magnoliopsida > Poales > Poaceae > Triticum > Triticum aestivum. The sequence continues at coordinate 637,830,265 of NC_057807.1, forward strand.
AACCTATGAGCTCTGGAGAAGCGATGGTGGGCCCGGATTCCAAAAAATGGCTGGAAGCCATGAAATCCGAGATAGGATCCATGTATGAGAACAAAGTATGGACTTTGGTGGACTTGCCCGATGATCGGCAAGCCATTGAGAATAAATGGATCTTGAAGAAGAAGACAGAAGCGGATGGTAATGTCACCATTTATGAAACTCGACTTGTCTCAAATAAGTTTCTGACTAGTTCAAAGAGTTGACTATGACGAGACTCTCTCAATCATAGAGATGCTAAAGTCTGTTAAAATTATGTTAGTAGTTGTTGCATTTTCATTTACGAAATCTGGCAGATGGATGTCAAAACAAAGTTTCCTTGACGGTTTCCGTGAGGAAAGGTTGTATGCACTACAAAAAAAAGACACATCCGTGACATTTTGGGCCGAACGATTTTTTTTCATGTCATACTTATGACACTTCTATGACGATAACTGTGGCAAAACCCGGTATCATCATAGATGTGGTGGGGTCATACTTCTATGATAAAAAATCATGACAGAAAATGGGCTTTTTGTCCTGGGCGGGCCGGAGACGCAACTACATGACATTCTTTGGGCCGTCCATGATGGAAAAAACATGGTAGAAGCGAGGGCGAGGAAAATATCGGGGAGTTCCCGGTTACGGTTAGTGGTCGGGGGCCGAGCGATGTGCGTTTCTATCGTACGTACGCGCGTGTGTGCGAGGTGTTGGGCTCTAACTGTACCCGAGCGAGCAGTTGGGTTCTAACTGAACACGAGTGATTGCACTGCAGGCTACGCGTTACTAAACCCGAGCGATCAATCGATCCCTTGCTGTTAACTGAACCCGAGTGTGATTCCTTCGCTACTGCTGCTAACTGAAGCCGATCGAACACTGCCGCCTCGTTCCCTAGATGAAAGTGAGCGTTGTTGAGGGGGTTTGGATGAATACTTCCCGCTGGGGGGTTGCATGAACAGGACCTCATGGTAGTAGAGGCAGTTACCGCTGGATGAACAGTACCCCTGATCGATTGAGCCGGTGGATGAATAGGACCTCGTGGAGGGCTGGATGAAAAGGACCCCGTGGAGGGCTGGTTGAACAGTAGCCAGTGGAGGGCTGGTTGAATAATAGCCGGTGGAGGGCTGGATGAACAGTAGCCCGTGGAGGTGTGGTTGAACAGGACCCCGTGGAGAGGGTTGGTTGAACGGTAGCCGGTGGAGGAGCGCGCGGTGGAGGCTGGATGAACAGGAGCCCGTGGATGAACAGTCACAGGTGGAGGCTCGAGGAGGTCGACGGTGGATGAACAGTAGCCCATGGAGGCAGTCGACGGTGGAGATGAATAGTATCCCGTGGAGTCCCATTTTGCGGTACGCCACACCCCTCCCGATGAACAGGACCCCCGTTTCGACCGTAGTGCTCCAACACAAGTCCGTTTCCTCTGTTTTGCGGTACGACACACCCCTCCCGATCAATAGGACCCCGTTTCGACCGTGGGAGGTCCGTTTCCTCTGTTTTGCGGTACGCCAGACCCCTCCCGATGAACAGGATACCATTTCCACCGTGGCCGGTCAAACACAAGGCCGTTCCCTCCGTTCTGCGGTACACCAAGTCTCGTTTCCATCGCCTATTCCATCCAAGCCGGTTGGCTCCCAATGAACATCACACATTCCGTTGCCTCCCGATGAACACGGCGCATTCTGCTGCCTCCCCATGTACACGACGATGGCGCAATATCTCCGTTCCGACCCAGCCATGTACATGAGCCCTGGCCATACGTATACGCGAGTAGGCGTTTGAGACCCCGCCCGTATGTATGTACGTGGCCGTATTTACTTTCTTGCAAGATGGCCGTTGTACGTATGTGTACATTCTACGTGCGCGCCTCTACCACCACACGTGCGCGCCTCTGCTACCACACGTGCCTTTTCTTACACGGCCACGGTTCATTGCTGCAGTCTGTAGACAGACCGATCGACCAATATGTATGTACATGTTCGCGACCATAATGACAACGCTACGTACGCTTCAACCGGGTGGGTCCCGACTGTCAGGCACTTCCTTGTGTGTGAAGATGTAGCTGGTGGGTCCCAGCAGTCAGGGGGCGAATCGTTTCTTTTTGCCCATAAAATGGACGCACTTCCTTGCATGCGAAGATGTAGCTGGTGGGTCCAAGCAGTCAAGGGGCGAATCATTTTTTTGCCCGTAATATGGACACACTTCCTTGCATGCAAAGATGTAGCTGGTGGGTCCCAGCAGTCAGGGGGGAAACGTTTTTTCGCAAAATACGGTGGCCCGTCCGGTGGGTCCCCGCTGTCAGGTGGAGGAATAAATATTTTGTGCGTAATAAGGAGGCACTTCCTTGCTGCGGCCGTGGACCTAGCTGCCAGCCTCTCCACGTACAGTACTCTTCCGATGGAAGTCGTTCCTTGACCATGTTGACCACGCCATGCCGAGAGCACCAAGGCGGTGGACGACGGCGAGTCCTAGGAAGGGGACGACACGGAGCCGGGGAAGATGCGGCAGTGGATGCCCACGCGGAGAGGAGTACGAGGGTTCACTGGTTCGGCTGCGGTGTGAGGATGCCATTGCCGCAGGGCCTGACCAGCGGTGGGAGTGGTAGGGGGAGGTGAGGCCTCCGTGGCAGCACAACTAGCAAAGGGAGGCAGGAGCAGGCAGCACGACCGGTGCTGCTTTGGGCGGTTGGAGCAAGAAGACCAGAGGTTGAAGAATCACAACGGCCGTTGGATGGACATCGTACGCTCACTGCAACTAGAATCGTTTATATTGACTAAGTTGACAAAGCCCTTGGTACGCGTCAACTTAGTAGGCCCACAGGTCAGCCTTCGAAACGGTGTGCCCAGATGTCAGGGGGAGGAATCATTTTTGTGCGGCTGAAGCTAGAATATCCGAGGTTGAAGAAGAAGCACGACATCCATTGGATGGACATCCAATGGACACTGCTGCTAGAACCGTGTGTTGACTATAAGTTGACAAAGCCTTGCATACGCGTCAACTTAGTAGGCCCACAAGTGTATGGCAGAGAACTTATAGCCCATTTGCGATTTGTAAGAATGCACAACCCATTTTTCAATTCTAATGGAATTTACTATAGCCCATTTACAGTTTCTTAAAAGTACATCCCATTTCTAGCTAGGACAACGATTAATAATTTCAACCAACCATTCAAACAAAATTCAATAAAAATTCCCACATTTTGATAGGATCCGAAATACTTTTGTCCTGAAATTTCTAGTCAGATTAAATACAATTTCAATATAAATTTGTATTACGTAAAAATCCAACGAAACATTGCACGGGCAACAATTAATGAAATTAAAATTTTCAAAATCCAAAAGTAATATTTTATAAACTAATTACGTGTTTGGTGCATTTTTTTATAGTTACTGCCCATTTTTTATAATTACATCCCATTTATTATTTCTTAAAGCCCATTTTCTTGTTAAGCCTAATGCATTCCTCCTAGGAAAGATTTGTAGCCCAGCGGGGCGGAGAATAACAAGTTGACCCGGATTGTGTACAACTGTCGGCCCAGTTGCATTGCTGATGTTAAAAAAAAGGCCTGTGTAGTACAGTACAACCTTACATGGCTACTCAGCCCACATTCAGCGACGTCGGAAAGGCCCAAACAAGGCTTCTGTACAACTTATTGAAGTCACTGAGGTCAATTAATAACTTAAGAAAAAAGTTAGAGTACAATGGAACCTAATTAAAAGCTGTCACGAGCGAAGAAATAATTCAACGCGTCCCACTTGTGCGTGTGTGTATGTGTGTGTGTGTGAGAGAGAGAGAGAGAGACACCCATCGGTTGATGCTCGTAAATACATCTTTCAGCCATATGCATTGATGATGCTCAGTAAAAACTTATATAGTTGACACAATCAAATAGAACATCATAGCACACTAAACTTGCATATAAAAATTTCACGCAGGCGGCACAATCAAGGTGGAAGCAGTGGATCGCTACGGGTAGGGCTATGTTGAAACCAACGAACTCATACATAACGGTTCATCGTCTTTATCAATGACGGGGAAATATCTTGAATGTCGTGCAAAGAATATAGACAGACAACACAATATATAAGTTCTGCTAGAACATTAAGTTGACGTACAACCCTTTCTAAAAAAAGTTCAGGTAAAAAAATAGAACAGGTCATCTAACAAGAATCATTTGTTACCTAGAACATCTAGGCAGCCAGCCCTGCCTCTTCTCCCAAAGAAGCAGTGGCCTCCGCCGCGCGATGGAGTAGGCCCTGTGCCATCCATCGGTCCGAGCAACACGGGGAAAGTCTAACGTTGACTCCTATAATGGACGTCGTCGACGGACCCGGGCACCAGCGGCGGCGGCAAGACTTCGATTGATGGATTGACCACTGCTTCGACATGCATGAACACTCGATACAGGTACATCCCTAACGTGGTCCGTGACGGCCTTGGTGGCGATGAATAGTACAACCCGGTTCCTGCACCGGTATCTCAACACCAATCACCTTCGGTATGGTGGACGACTTCTTCATCCATGCCATCCTGGGTGCCACCGATCAAAGCTCACCAGCGCGCCACCACAGAACAAACGACGGGAAGATTCGAACACACGACTGATGTCAAAAGTTGTCCGGAACCTGACGAAGAAATCAGCCGGTGGCAGACAGACTTCGACGAGCAAGTCACTTATTTGGATGCCGTGCGCAATGCCAAGAGCTTTGACAAGGTTGTCCGGTGAGATGGGAGGCCGGTCGCCGTTGATGGTTACCTTCAGCACTTTGCCGGCAAACTAGACGTCAAGCGCCGCCATGCCACTGTTGAGCAACAGCACGCAGCGCCCGAAGGCAGGACAGACCTCAGGATCTCCGGCTCAGAGATCCGCATTGACTAGCAACATGATAGTGCGCTTGAGTACATGGAGTACAGGAGGGGGATTTGGGGGAACTGGAGTAGGAATCGAGATTCCAGAGGTGGGGGAGCGGCGATTGATTGGTGATGAAAAGGTAGCATGAATTTCGAACACACGCCAATATGCTCTCGGCGTGCAAGCACACGAAAACACCGGGGGCGCCAACATGTCGGCCTAAGAGTCCCTATTCTTTCTTTTTTTGAGAGCCCGGCCTAAGAGTCATAATTGACCTATTTGGCATTACATTATTACTCGGCCCATATTCAATGAATTACTACTCGGCCCATATTCAATGACAGCTCACTGGGCCAAACAAGTGTACATCATCAAAAAGATACTGAGCTCAAATTATAACTTGAAAAAAGGAGATATACTCTGAACACTGGAGAATGGTGATGCCCTCATTTAGCCCACCAGCAGTTCAAGATAATAAACAGTTCAAAACAACGATATATACAATATTCAAATACTGACTAGTGACTACTACTGACATAAACAACAAGACATGATAGTTCATAAGAAGTCTTGCTACACCACCAAAATGCACCCATCTGCAGTGCTCAGACTCTTGTGACCCAGACAAGAATGACATTCTAAATAGAGGCAATTATTACATAGTAAGAGTAACATAGACGAAGATGACCAAATGACAAGGAATACGCATAACAAAAGAGAGAACTACCCATCCAGAACAAGCAACAAAGACAACAAGTCATTCGAACAGGGATGATCTAACACCATAATAACTTGCAGCCCCCGTTCAGCCACCAGTGATCCGGAGACACCAATACTCCACCCTTTCAACGCAATAGCCCAATTACCTATCAACCTGAAGGCTTGAACCACATCACTGCCTGTCGGAGTCGACACATCCAAGGATCAAAGTTAATCCAGATGCCTTTGTCCTTCTCACCTTCTTTTGGCTGCAGGCTGTATCGTTGACAATCAGGGGAGTTTGCTCCCGAACTCCTAGGGCTCATCGTGTAGACACAATTTTCCATAGAAAATAGAGCCTCTCTACCATCAAGGTCCTTGCCAATGGTGATCTCCTGGTTAATCGGATAATTGAGTCTGAGAAACAAGAGTATGAACCAAGGCTGCTTACCTGCCTCCAACTCAAAAATCCTGTAGGCCCCAACAAGCCGGTATCCTGCTCATAGACGTAACAGTCACTGTCCGGATACTCACGTATTTGATGGTGCTTGCATACAGTGGGGTTTTGCAATACAATTTTTCCGGCTCATGTGTCCGAATAATCATCAGTCTTTTGCCGTCCTCTGATCGTGCGAGGAACCAATTGTGCTTCCCTATTTTTGGCAAAGGTGGTGTGATTACAAAGGGTAGTAAATGTAGGGACACTGCATCATAGCAAAAAGGACAGGCATTGTTAATGTAAGATCAGCATTGTTCAGAGTATGAGTAGGATAATGCAAGAAACAACATTGATATGTCCCAGTTGGAACTAGTAGGAAAATACAGGGAGGTGTATACTGGGTTTGAAAATATAGAAGTGCCATGCATGGTTATACTCATGTTATCTCACAATCGATTCTTCACAGGAAACTACCATGTCATGCATGTTATGTAATCATGTTCTGTCCTCACAAACAAATTATTCGAGGAAACTAACAGACCATGCATTGTTATATACTCATGTTCTGTTGGAAAATTTTTTGTGAGCATATTATTCTAGCTATTGATTGCTGAAGGGCGAACATAGGTATGTACACATGGTAAGCATCACAGGATTTCACTACTTCAAAATATAGAGTTCTCCATATGCACATTTGCTTCCCTAATGTATGGTTAGATGAAATCAATACTGTGATGCATGTTTCTACATCATGAAAATGAGGAAACTAACATGGCCATTGATACACACTCATATTTAGTAGTATATAGATTACTATAAAATAAGGAGAATATCAATATCTTCCTAACAATTTGTTTATTCAGGGGGTACAAATTGGCTGTAATGACATGGTCACAATCGCATGAATTAACTCGTTCCAAATATAGCTGATTTACGGTGTCTCTAATACATTACCATAGTTCTACTCAAATTCTGCTCAAACATGGATATGTCAATCATCACAAAAAGTTCAACATCAGACGGAAACAACTTACACGCACCGTCTCAGCAATACGTGGTGCCATCTGCTTTGTCGATCGCATAGATGATGCCATTGTGTTCAATAGGATCACAGAAGTGTGTATCAGCTTTGATGATGATCCACTAGGAGCTGAGCTGTCTCCAGCTAAAGAAAGCATCGACGGAAAGATAGGTGAGTCCCTTGTCGAACAATGCAATTAGCTTGAAGTCTACGTAATCCGCATGTCATGTGGGCACTTGGAAGATTACAATCTTCTGTAAAACAAAGTGCGTCCAACTAACGATGTTATCTAGATGACTTGGACCACAAAGGTAAAACTCTATATCATCCAACGAAGGAAGGATAATATCATGGTAGGTATGGAATTTCACGAGCACCAACTTTTCACCGTCTTCTCTGACGATAGCCATCCAGTGGGAGTTCAGGCCAACCCAGTACATACCTGCAAGAAGTTTCAGGCAATGCTGATCGGATCAAAGTCGAGGGAAATGATGTATGACGACCCACTACATACCTACAAAGAAGTTTAGGCTAATGGAGGTCGGATTGAAGTCCAGGGGCATGATGTACGCCTCCGTATCATGGTGAGAAAATCTTGCAAGACTAGATAGAAGCAAGTGGGGTGTCTTGAAAAGCTTAGGCCTCGCTTCGACGATGGTCGTGTGCATGCCCATCGAGCATGCAGCCAGCCACAGGGCGCTCAACATATCCATACACGAACAACAGAGGTCGAGGACGTCAGTGCGGAGATTGTTCCAATCCCGGCTCATATGGATGCTGCGCGGTTTGCGTTCGGCCATGGTGGAGTTTGGAAGGTGGGCTTTTCTGGGGCTTGATTTACGGGGGAGAAGGCTTTCGCTGTTGGAGCGGCTAGCAAGGAATAGTGGTACCGGGGGAGGCAAGCGAGGCGAGGGTACGCAGGGGCACAGTGAGATAATGAAGAGTGACCTCAGGATCTCCAGCGATACGGAGATGGATATGGAGTGGTGCTAGGGGAGAGGGAGACGAGGCGAGGCATGCTGTGCAGCGGCGGTGATAGTGACTGCACAGTGCACAAGGTGAGGCTGACTTTGGTAACCCGGACATGCCTCCTGGGCTAGTGTCACCTCGAGCGCAGGGTCTTGGCACTTCACTGTGAGGATCGGATGAATAATAGTATTTTAACCATCAAGTGTACCATAGTTGTACTACTACTACTAGTAGGAACATGAGTAGCACTCCTGTGCTAGCATGCCTCTGGGTTCACTTCATCGTCCAGGTATCATCCATATTGCGAGCAGAACCAAATTCTCGTGCACGCGGAAGCGCGAAGAAGGACTTTTCTTTTTTGAGGATAGCCGCATATTCCTTAACCGTAGTAGGAACATGAGTAGTACTCCCTCCGGTCCTCTTTTGTCTGCGCATAACTTTTTCAGTATTTCTCTAATTAGTCTGCGTATATACCCTTTTGCATGCGCCCATTTCCCTCCATGCCCCGCATTCACAGCATTAATTAGCGTACGCATGAGCAGTTGCAGCCAGACTCCAGCCAATAAACTACATGATGCAAGTGGGCCATTCTGTGCGCGTGGGAGAGAGAAAAGGCAAACGAAGAGCCCGTCCAATCCATTGCATGCAGCAGTCAAACCACCGCAGCTCTCCTCATGCATGTGCGTAACTTCTCCCATTTACTTCTCCATCGGGAACCGATTTTCCTCGGCTTCTTCACTACTCCTTGATCTTCATTTGCATCCAAACCACACTACATTCACATTGTTTTAACCTCTTCACATCCTCCTGGAGTAATTTCGAAGCCCCTATAAATAATCACCTTCTTCAGTTAGACTAGCCATCTAATCTTAATTCTTCAAACCATAGCCCTCCGGTCCAGCGGTTCCAAATGGCGAAAGAGAATGAGATGCAGGCTTTTAGCGTCCAACATGTCCTCGTCGAAGGCTCGTTGAGCATAGGTGCCACAGTCACCGACCACCCAAGGGTTGTTCGGAAGTGGATCAACAATGTATCCAACTCCCTCCAAAAGGTGGAGATGAATGTCATCGGTCTCGATGTAGAGTACACGGAGCGTGCCACTGGGAAGATCCAACACGCCGCCGTCCTTCAGCTGTGCCTCGAAGATGATGTTTTGGTGTACAACATCATACACGCGCCCTCCATACCAGGTGAGATTCACGATTTCTTGTCTCGGGAGGACATATACTTCTGTGGGGCAGCCATCGCAGGGGACAAACAAAAGTTGGAGCCATACAACCTTGATTTGAAAAGCATCACTTACCTACAACCCAAAATAAAAATTCCTGTAGAAGATTGTGATAAACCGGCACCATCCATATTCGACGTAGCAAATTTTGTGCTTGGAACAAATCTTCAGAAGGGTGATGAGACGCTGGCATTAAGGTCGTCTGGATGGGAGAATTATCCCTTGACGTACGAGCAGATAAAATATGCTGCCCTCAATGCCCGTGTGAGTTTCGATATAGCTGCATGGTCCAGAAAGATTGTTGCGAAGCCGTCTCCCATAGAAAATGAGAAGAATAAGAAGAAGAAGAAGAAGAAGAAGAAGAAGAAGAAGAAGAAGAAGATGCTGCACCAGCAGCAGGGCATTATGGATGGATGAACAATTTCCTCTCTTGTAAAAAAAATATTCCCTCTCTATGTATATTGATATAGATGGATTATTTCGATGGTGTGCATGTCTTTGGAACAAGTAGTAGCGTGGGTCCGCTTGGCTATAAGGAACTATTTATCCGCCTAGCTTTCTCTACTACTCCTTCCAGTGATCGGTATGCAATGCATGTGTCCGTAGACATGACAACTTGTCCATGGAAGTTCAACTACGGCGGCCATCATGTTTCATCCACTGCCACTCGAAATTCCCACGACACCGCTCCAACCCACGGCGCCACGTCCCCCGACGTGCGCCTCACCCCTCTCGGCCACACCGCCCCTCTGCCTTTGTGTGCATGACAAGTGGGCCAACTGAAATGCGGCGAGCATCAAGTTTCTACCACAGCCACACACGATTCCCACGATGCTGCTCGAACCCATGACACCACACGTCCCATGACCTGCGGATCAGCCCTCTCGGCCCCACTGCCCCTCTGCCTTCGGGAGCATTACATGTGGACCAGCCACCTATCAGGTCCACATGTTTTTGATTCAAAGGCAGGTGTCGTAAGGCGCTGAAGCTCAGACCCGAGGGCTCCGAGAGGTAAATGTAACTCCTGCGCCAGGCCTTGTGGTGCTAACGCTGCACGAACTCGTGGAAAACTCGAGATTTGTTTCTTTACTATACATGCATGCAACGATTTAATGGACATTGTAATCTCAACATGTGATGGGGGTGCTCTAAATTTGAATTTGAAACTTATAAAACGAAAAAAATTCAAAACAAATAAACTAGGAGAGAGGGAGTATACCATTGGATGTGTCCCATACGAAACAAGTCCCCTGGGTTGTCACCGCGAAGATGCGGTTATAAAGGAGCACAGCGTCTTCGTACTCGTACGGCAACAAATCGGCCGCAGGCAGCATCGTCCACCTTTGACCGCCATGTGCAAGGTTCGTGCTATCTTATTCAATATCACCATGGTTCCATCGTACCAATTCAGGCGGTGGCCTGTTGCATGGCTGATCCCAATGTTGGACAAAGGTTATACGGGAACAGTGTCACCGTTGTAAGTGTTGTGCAAATTGATGTTGGTACCCTCCCGTACATATGCAAGCCAATCTCCACTCACACCGAGCCTAATCTGTGAAACAGTGGGCAGGGGGAGAATTCAGAAATGGACATGGAAGTAGTCTTTAGAATGCATTTACTATGTGACCAAACTCATCTTACCTGCTCATCGGAGAAAATCCGAGTGCCCCTCAACATCGGCATCTCAAGGGGCATCAACTTGCAACTATGGCCATGCCGCGCTGGAGACCGCCCCAAGGAAACATCCTCGTGCATTGCACAAAACATCAAGATGCATTTGTACGAGTAGTTTATCTTGTGAGGGAAAAGGATGAGCGAGGAAAGGCCTTATTTGCAAATGTGGAGAGGGGTGTAGGTTTCTTTTTGCAAAATTGCCACAGTTTTCTTCCTATCCATCATATATAAATCGGACGGCCTATAAAAAAAGCAGAGTTGGTGATGATGGTGTGCCTACCATCCTGCAATATGGGCCGTCCGATCTATATCTAACGGATAGGAAGGAAACTATGACAATTTACACGCACTCCTCTCCACATTTGTAGATAAGGCCTTCCATCGTTCATCCTTTTCTCCCACAAGATCTTGATGTTCCGTGCAAGGCACGGGCATCTTGCTAGTATAAGAGGGGTGTGGGTATTTTTTTGCAAAATTGCCATAGTTTCCTTCCCATCCGTCAGATATAAATCGGGCGGCCTATACTGTAGGATTGCAGGCACACCATCATCAACAACTCTGTTTATTTATAAGAATAAGAGTAGAGTAGAGATAGAGATAGAGACTACTACTACCAATGTGCTGACCTGTGCGTTGCAGTGGATCCAAAGTAGTAGAATAATACTTGTTCACGGGCTTGAAATATAAACACTCTAGTTTTGATATACATATATCGGTAAAAGTAAATCATGCTTCACTCAAAATATATTCCTCGGGCTGTTTTGATGGTTTGACGATAACATGTTTTACAAAATCTGGAGCTATTTTTTTAAACATTTTGTAGCGTGGCACGGCATCCGGTGCACCTAATCATCTGAAAAGAAAATTGAAGTTTGGGTCAGTGGCACACCCTGCGGTAAGATGCCCATGTGGCCTTCTTCTATAACTAGCAAGATGCCCATGCATTGCAGGGAACATCAAGATGAATTTTTTTTACAAAACACCTGTTGTCATTGACCCTTGCAGGAGTAATCCCATGTGTAAAAACTAATGATATCTCAAGAATTTTATCAGAAAAATGGTATCTTTGGAACAAGTTTTCTCTACTACTGCTCCTTGCAGTGAGCGGTATGCAATGCATGTGTCAGCAGACATGACAAAATTTGAACCACGATGACCATCATGTTTCTTGTTTCTACCACTGCCACACCCACACGCGACTCCCACGACGCCGCTCCAACGCACGTCACGATGTCCCCCAATGTGCGCCTCATCCCTCTCGGCCCCACCGCTCCTCTACCTTTGTGTGCATGACATGCGGGCCAGCTGAACTGCGGCGACCATCAACTTTCTACCACAGCCACAACCGATTGGACGTGGTTTGCCTGCTCCGATCCGTACTCCCGCACCATCGAATTTTCATCTAGCGGCTGTGACACATTTCATCCCGGGCATCGATCCTCAGCTGGAGTACTTCTGCACTACAGGTAGTACCCGCCGATGTGGCCATCTACGCCTCGTAAGACTAGCCACAATGGAAAGTAACATACACTAGTAACATACACATATCCCTAGACTATGTTACTACCTTCATAGTGGGTAGTAACATAAGTGTGGTGTCATGCAAAGCCTTATTTATTATGTTATAGACTCATATTGCATTAGGACATGTGATGTTACAGTAACTAGCTAAGTTACTCAAAATACATCTCTCCTCATTAACTCATTGCCACATAAGCAAATTTGCTGAGTTGGACTCGATGTTACTGCTGAAGTTACTCCCACTGTGGCTAGTCTAAAAACTCGAGCCCAGCTGTGGCACCCTCGCCAGTGCCACGCCACCACCAGACGGTTCATATTGAATGAGTGAGTCGCGAACCACGCCACCACCATGAGAATGACATGTGGGCCAGCCGCATTTAAGGTCCGCATGTCATTGACTCATAGGTCGGTGCACTAAGACACTGAAGCTCGGTCCCGTGGGCCCCAAGAGGGAAATATGCCCGTGCGTTGCGATGGATAGGAAGGCCTTGTGGTGCTCTCGCAGTACGAGCTCGTGCCGAACCCAGATGAGATTTGGTAACCAACTAGTAAGCTACACGTGCATTGCACGCATGAGATTTGGTAACTAAATCTCTACTCTCTATATCTATATCTATATCTATATCTATATCTATATCTATATCCTATATCTATATCCTATATCTATATCTATATCTATATCTATACTCTTGTAAAAACAGAGTTGGTGATGATGGTGTGCCTGCCATCCTGCAATATAGGCCGTCCGATTTATATCTGGCGGATAAGAAGGAAACTATGGCAATTTTGCAAAAAGATGCCCACACCCATCTCCACACTTGCAAATAAGGCCTTCTCTTGTTCATCCTTTTCTCCCACAACATAAACTACTCATACAGATGTATCTTGATTTTCCGTGCAACACATGGGCATCTTGCTAGTTATGAATAAATAACACTCTATCAACGAGCCCCATCAGACACCAAATTTCCTGGCATCCGTGCTACAGCTAGATCTTCCCCTCGTTTCTGTTTTCCAACCCGGCGGCGGGTGGGGTGCGGTTTGCCAATGGTCGGTTTGCTCAACGGTGGTCCCACATGAAAGTGAAAATGCAAGGCAACACACCTTCCCTAGCCATGTGGCGTGCCGGACGGGCCGTGGAGTACTCCCGATTCCTGGGCGTGTGGGGGTGCGACGCGAACGCGACATGCCTTTCCTTTTACTGGCAACGTGCCCATGCGTTGCGATGGATCCAAAGTAGTGTAGTAGTAGTACTTGTTCACGAACTTGAAAGAAATCACTCTTGTTTTGATATACTCCTAATATATTACTTTTTACTCAAAATATATTTCTCAGGCTGTTTGGATGAGGTGAGGGAGGGATGTGGTTGCTTTCAAGATAATAAGGGATTTTCTGCAAATTGGAGCAGAGAAGTGGGCTATTGTGGCAAAAATGCCACAACTTACCTCACAGCCGTTAGATGCAGATCTAATGGTCAGAAACGACGGATGGCATACACACCACCATCACCAACTGAGTCTTTTATAGGAGTAGGAGTAGAGAAAAATTTATAAATTATAACATTTGGTTCTGCTCCTTGGCACGATCGATAGATAGAAATAGCGATTGGAAACGCCAGGGCGGGGCTATATTTGCCAGATAAGCAGGGTATGTAGTAGCTAGGTTGGCGCATCTTTGGTTTGGTCACATGCGGTCCGATACGTTCTAGTGTTTCTAGCAAGATGCCCGTGCGTTGCACGAATTTGATGGAAAAGGTAAGCAAAGGGATCGCACATGTCGGTATTGATTGGAATGAGAATGCAATAGCACAATAAGAATTAAGGCCACGATGATGTGATCGCAGTGGTGGTTACAGGAGGCAACAAGAAAGATGCATCCATCAACGTATGACCTCCTCCTCCTCAACTTAGTGCGCCGGGTCACCGACGGGCGGCTAAGGAGCGGCGGCTTTTATCGCAAGGTCAAGGTGCTTCTCAGCAAAGGCATCCAAGGCTTCCAGTCAGTTGAGGAAGCCAACATCATAGCATCCTCAATGGCCTTGTAGATACCTATGTACACGATTTGCTCGTACATGTGGATGTGTAGGTCAACGAATTCTTGCAGGGCGAGGCGCATCACGGCGAGCGCGACCTCCAGGTGGACATTCTTCGTGGCGTCGGTGGGCAGTCGCAGGGACACCAGTGCTTGAAAGAGGTTCTGGCCATGGAGGCCGATTAGGGTGGCAGGCAATGAGGAGCCCGGGCGCGCGGGCTGGAGGAGTACGGTGATGTCGTCCCTGAGCTTCTTGAGGACGGTGAACTTGTTGGTGGTGGCAACGATCATCTAGTCCAACTGAGAGTCGTAGTTGGCTTCGACGGTGGCCATCCACCAGCCGGTCACGAACACCATCTGGAGAGATCCTCGGCGCCATGCCGTAGGCCGGCGTCGTGGACCATCTGGCACAACCGCTTGCCGTTCGCGCGCATCGCCTCCATGGGTCTCGCACTTTTGCACTTAGTGTAGGTGCTTAGGCAAATGCTTAGGTGCGTACGATGTGGTAGATGCATTGAAATGGAGGGGTGCCTTTATATGAGTGCAAACTGCGTTGCATTCACATCATGCAGCCTCTTTTCCCGGTCCTCCTCCCATTACTTCCCACATGCATGCATGATGCTAATTGAAGGAGGATGCATCATTGGCCGTTCAACATTTCGGGAACCGCTACCGCTCCCTCGTCTGCATTAAAGCCGTATCAGGAACTGCGTCGCCCGCTGTCAAATCGAATAGTACTGCGCCGCCTGCTGTCAAATCGAATTGTACTGCGCCTCCCGCTGCACACCCGACTGAACACACATCCTCACCTCCATCAATCCCCTCCATTAAACCCGCATGAAAACCGAGAAACCTACTCCGGCCACACGTCCGTTCATGAGCGGGCTAGAATTAAACGCAACACCGGCCGAGCTCCTCCTGTCCGCCCCCAGTCTAAACTAGGCCAGACGCCGGCCAAGCTCCTACCGTCTGCCCTATATTTAAACGAGGCCAGACAGACAGCAGGCAAGAATCGCACCCCTCCGCTGCTCCCCCATCTCCTCCTCCACCATTTTCTCCACTCTTCCGATGGCTTCCCAGGAGCCATTCTCCGGCATACTACCCTGCTGGGTGGCCCGCCGAGCCCTCCGGATACGGGCGAGGCTACTTGGTGCTTCATCAACCTCGCTTGGTCCGACGGAGCCAGTTCCCGCCCCAATTCGGCGCGTCGTTCAGCAACTCGCTGCTCTAGTTCAGCTTGATGAGGAGGGCGAGTTGCTCCACATCGGCACGATGGCGAGCACGTCGGTACGGGCATCATCGCTGCCGCATCATACCACGCCACTAGTGTCTGCGGTGGCCACACCTCCCGTGTCTGTGGGCGCGCCTCCCGTGCCTGCGTCAGCGCCATGCAGGCAGAGATAGAAGTCGGGTGTGTGGAGAGCGACGAGTCGGTGGCCAGCTTCTCCGTGTCCGCCGCCATCATCGAGGAGAACTAGAACACGGGAGGCTGCCGCCACATGGGTCTGATGAAGGCCACCGCCGAGGCGAATACTGCACATTCAGGTGGTTTCTTTGCTGCTTCATCTCTTTCGAGGACCTTCATCGACCCTGCAAGTGTGTGCCGGGCATGAGGAAGACAATGGGATCCGCGGGCGTCCATTTAGATTAGGTACTCCCTCTCCTGCTGCCAGGAAATATTTGTTCTAAGAATGGATAAATTGGATGTGTCTATAACTAAAATAAGTCTAGATACATCCATTTCTAGGACAAGTATTTTCGGACAGAGGGAGTATTAATTATACCAAGAGAGCCAGATTAGCACCGCTTAGTTCATGTAAATGTAATGAAATCCATCATGTTTATATGAAGATCCGGCATGCTTATATGAAAATAGTCCGTGTTTGCATGAATTTCATCTGGTTGGTTAGAGTTTTGAAAATGTATGCCCCTGGCGTTTGATGTCGTCCTCCATGGAAGGAAGCGGGAGGAAATTTGCCGGCTGCCGTTGGAGATGCTCTTATGTTGGAAATAATAGAGTCACATCCAATCCATTTGAGTTAATTGCGTGTATGATTCTCCCTCTATAAAAAGTTAATTGCATGTACAGTGTACACGTGACTTGCAAGGTGGCTACAGCTTCATACAAAAAGTTAAAAATAAACAAGTCCATCCTTAATCTTGTATTCTAAGTACTCTGTGGGTTCCATTGTCATACAATAGCGAAAGAAGTATATATTAAATAAGTAATATATAATATAAAAATCTGAAGTTAAAGACAAAATTCGAACTCAGGTCATCACGTTGTGAGCAACCAACGCTAACCAGTCCAGCACATTCTTTTTGTAGACCATGCTAGAGATATATCTCCATGTCTACTCTTATACTCCATCCGTTCATAAATATTTGTCTTTTTCAGTTTTCAAATGGAGTACTACATACACATGTGTATGTAGACGTATTTAGAGTGTAGATTCACTCATTTTGCACCGTATGTAGTCACTTGTTAAAATCTCTAAAAAGACAAATATTTAGGAATGAAGGGAGTAGAAAATAGAGTTAGTGATGATGGTGTGCGTGCCAGCCTGCAATATAGGCCATCGGATTTATATCTAACGGATAGGAAGGAAACTATCACAATTTTGCAAAATGATACCCACACCCCTCTCCATATTTGCAAATAAGGCCTTCCCTCATTGATCCTTTTCTCTACTCTTACTAGCAATGTGCCCGTGCATTGCAACGGATCCAAAATAAAATAATACATGTTCACAAGCTTGAAAGAAAAATACTCTAGTTTGGTGTATATATCACTAAAATATACTTGTATTAAGTTTCACTCAAAATATATTCCTTGTGGCTTTTTTGATGAGGTGGGGGAGAGATGTGGTTGGTTACAAGATACTAAGGGGCTTCTGCTAATTGGAGCAGAGAAGTGGGGTCTTGTTGCAGAAATGCCACGACTTACATCATAGTCGTTAGATGCAGATCTGATGGTCAGAAATGATGGATGGCAGACACACCATCATCACCAACTGAGTCTTTTATAGGAGTTAGAGATAAAAAACAGAGTTGGTGATGATGGTGTGCCTGCCATCCTGCAATATAGGCCGTCCGATTTATATCTGCCAGATAGGAAGGAAACTATGGCAATTTTGCAAAAAGATACCCACACCCCTCTCCACATTTGCAAATCAGGCCTTCCCTTGTTCATCCTTTTCTCTCACAAGATAAACTACTCATATTAATGCATCTTGATGTTCCGTGCAACGCATGGGCATCTTGCTAGTCTCTCACAAGATAAACTACTCAAACAAATGCATCTTGATGTTCCGTGCAACGCACGGTCATCTAGCTAGTTCCTTTTAAAATAGTTAATGCGATAATTGGGTTGAAGTGATATATTATATGTCTGCCCCAAATGATTTTAGATTCACTAGTAGTAACAAAGAAAAGGTTGTCTTGTTAATTAACAGAAAACAGGGTGAAAACTATCACGTGAGGCCGGTGAAAACAAGGCACATTGGGTTCAACGTCATCATCATTACAGCTGTGCGCGCGCAGAAGTCTACATATCGAGGGGGCTACGGAGAAAAAGATGTATCTCGTGTGTTTGAGCGAGGCACGGAGACACAATGTTTGAGAGAGAAACCGAATGATAGATTAAGATCGGATCGAGTTGTCACCCTTCTGCTGTCATTGTTGGGGTTGGGAGGGTGGGGGAAGGGGAGGGAGAGAAATACGTATCGAGAGTGTGAGCGGTAGGAAGAGAGGCACAACTAGCGTGTGTGTGTGTGTGCGTGTATCTGTGTGTGTTTGAAAGAGGAGTAGATGGATTACTATCAAGATCGAGGTGCCACCCTACTCCTTCGGTGTCGGGTAGTGTGTGTGTGTGTGTGTGTTTGAGAGAGAAGCCAGTCGGTAGATTAGTATCAAGATTGAGGTGTCACCCTACTCCTCCGGTGTCGGGAAGTGTGTGTGTGTGGGTGGGTGGGTGGGGGGGGGGCAGTGACACTTACATATCTCTACTCTTATAAAAACATAGTTGGCTACTTTGACTTAGACGCTGGACGGCGCCAGGGAGCGGGAGGTGGCCTTGTCGGAGAAGATCAAGGCCGACGAGGTGCTGCTGGCGAGTGCTACTGCCGCCTAGGATGCTTTTAGGGAGACTATGGAACACTGGACCGAGGGTCTGGTGAATGTTGCCGCAGCCATCGACGGGGAGCTGGCGCAGCTGGGGATGGAGGATCTCGGGTACTCCTCCGATGAGCACCTCCAACCCAGCGCCAAGCTCAGCTTGTTCTTCAAAGGCGTGGCGACGGCACTCCAGCGACTCCGGGAGAAGATCCCAAAGCAGCTGGCTGACGAGTCACGCAAGATCTATGCGGGAGTTCTTCAGAAGGTGCTGGTGAAGGTGGCCTTCCGCAACCCAGGCCTCAACCTCACCAACGTCCTTAGGTCCCTGCCTCCGGATGCTGATCTGGAAGCGCTCAAGGCCCTTGTCGCACCCATTGTGGACAAGGTGAGCGAGATCAAGCGGGTTGAGGGCGATCGCGTAGACTAGGCCGCCCGTTTTCTCTTTTTCTTGCCGCTATTGGTCATGTTATGAGAACAATCTATTAGAGCTGCGACAAGTTATCTTGTAATATGACTCTATTTTGAGTAGAGATCGCTATGTTATTTCCTCTACTTGATTCCTTCCTTTGTATGTTTTTGCCCTACGCTTTTAGGGAACTTGTCGGCGCAGGCACCTGAGCCGCGAGCACTGAGTGCGGGAAGTCAGCAGCCTGCTGGCGGTGCCGCTTCCGACAAGAAACCTTGTCGGAACTAGTCGCGGCTTACTTAAGTTGTTGAGTAGACTCGAAACAAAGTAAGGGCACAACTAGCTACGAGTTGGTTCCTCCGCGCACAGGTTTTCCATACAAAGTACGGTCGTTCGAGGAAGATAACTTAAAAATTTAAAACTGATTGCTCAAACTTTGGCAACTTAGCTTTTCTGTCGTTTGCTTTCAGTAAGGCGAAACTTCCTTGAACGATGCCTGGTCCACACCATTATCTTCTCCTTTCCCCCCAGCAAACTTGTGTGCGAGGGAACCTTCCTTTCCTTTTTGAGAAAAAGAAAGAAGAGAAAATAAAGATATGGAGCCTTATAGCTCGTTATTGCTTACCGGGGGTAGGCGCTGCACAAAGTGTCAGATAATGCATGCAAAGATAGTAGAAAGCATGAAATTGACAAGATGTGCGGAGCACATGAGCTTTACTTACGCACGGGTTCTGCGCCCGGCTTTGTACAAAGGATTATATGCAACATCGGCAAGACTTGTACAAAAGGTGGTTGCCGGAACAGGTTCCGGCAACCGTGCCTTACGGGTAAAACTTACGAAGATGCTCAATGTTCCAGGAGTTGCTCACCGGAATGCCATCTTTGGTCTTAAGGCGGATAGCGCCAGGCCTAGTGACTCGTTTCACCCGGTAAGGGCCTTCCCACTTCGGCGTCAACTTGTTGGAATTCTTGGCGGACTGAACGCGCCGAAGAACAAGGTCGCCTTCCTCGAGACTTCTGGCATTAACTTTGCGGCTATGGTAGCGGCGCAAATCTTGCTGGTATCGAGCAGCTCGTACAGCAGCCTGAAGACGGTCCTCCTCAAGGAGCAGCGCGTCATCTTGCCGCAGCTGCTCTTGCTCAAGCTCATCATAAGCGACCACTCGAGGTGACTCGTATACGAGTTCCGTGGGGAGAACTGCCTCTGGTCCATATACTAGAGCGAAAGGTGTCTGGCCAGTGGCTCGATTTGGCGTCGTCCTGATCGACCAAAGAACCACCGGCAGCTCCTCAATCCAGTTCTTTCCGCACCTATGCAGCCTGTCGAAAGTCCTGGTCTTGAGCCCGCGCAGCACTTCAGCATTTGCCCTCTCCGCATGACCGTTGCTTCTTGGATGAGCAACAGAAGCGAAGAAGACCTTGGCGCCAAGATCTTGGATGTACTGCATGAAGGTGCGGCTCGTGAATTGCGTGCCGTTATCGGTGATGATCCTGTTAGGGATCCCGAAACGGCAAACAATTGACCTGAAGAACTTGACTGCTGACTGTGCTGTCACCTTCCTCACTGCTTCCACTTCCGGCCACTTTGTGAACTTGTCGATTGCAACGTACAAGTACTCAAAGCCCCCAACAGCTCGGGGAAAGGGGCCGAGGATGTCAAGCCCCCAGACCGAAAATGGCCAGGCTAAAGGGATCGTCTGGAGAGCTTGAGCTGGCTGGTGTATCTGCTTGGAATGGAACTGGCACGCTTCACACTTGGTTACTTGTGCAGTTGCATCCTGGAGGGCTGTCGGCCAAAAGAAACCTTGCCAGAACGCTTTGCCGACAAGTGCTCTTGCGCCAATGCGGTGACCACATATGCCTCCATGTATCTCTACCAACAGCTTTTGCCCGTCTTCCCGGTGAATACACTTCAATTTCACGCCGTTGAGTCTTCTTCTGTACAGTGTGTTGTCGACAAACTGGTACATACTTGACTGCCGGGCTACTCTTTCCGCTTCTTCTTGCTCTTCGGGAAGTTCTCCTGTCTGAAGGAAAAGGACAATCTGCTGTGCCCACGCTGGAGCTTGCGGCTCGACAACAAGGACTAAAGTCACATCTGCTGCTGCGGGAACATCCGCTTCTACGGCAAGAACCTGCGGCTCAGCCGGAGCTTGACGTTCCCCGGCAAGCTTGCCGGAGCAAAACTTGTCGGGAGCGTCTGCTTCAACGGAACAAACCCTAAGGCTTGCCAGAGCAGACTGCTCCTCAGCACCTTTGGTGTTGATCCTGAGGACCTTCTTGGCGGCGGCTTCGGGGAGCTCTGCCGGAAAATAGTCATCAGAAATCAACTTCCTCTTCTTGCTCTGTCCAATTGATGGCGTTACAGATGGTTGAGTCAGCTTGAGCACAAAGATCCCTGGTTCCACAGGTAACTTAAGTGCGGCGCACTTCGACAGGCTATCAGCAATGTCATTCTGAGCTCTTGGAACATATTCCATCTGTAGGTCGTCAAAGTGCTCTTCTAGCTTTCTCACTTCATCAATGTAAGCTTCCATCAACGGACTCTGATAATTCTTGTTCACTTGGCGGACGACAAGCTGTGAGTCACCCCTGACAATGAGCTTCTTGATCAAAAGGTCTGCTGCGATCCTGACACCGGCAAGCAATCCTTCATACTCTGCAGTATTGTTCGTTGCTTGCTCCTTGGGAAAGTGCATCTGGACTACGTACTTGAGGTGCTCTCCGGTGGGTGCAACAAGTAGCACGCCCGCACCGGCGCCTTGTAGCGAGAAGGCACCATCAAAGTACATCAGCCACTCTTTGCTTGCTTCCTTGACGGGGATGCTCGTTTCTGGAATTTCTTCATCTTGCGTTGGCGTCCATTCTGCTATGAATTCTGCCAATGCTTTGCTTTGGATAGTTGAAGTGCTCTCAAACTTGAGGCCAAAGCTTGACAGTTCTAGTGCCCACTCGACAATCCTGCCTGTTGCTTCTGGATTTTGCAGTATCCTCTTCAGCGGAAAACGAGTGACGACTGTGATCTCATGTGCTTGGAAGTAATGGCGCAGCTTTCTCGAGGCCATGAGAAGGCCAAAAAGCAATTTCTGCACACCAGAGTACCTTGACCTAGCCCCCTGTAGAAGGGAACTGACAAAGTAAACTGGGCGCTGCACCATTCTCTTCTGCATCTTCTCACGCGCCTGCACAGATCCATCTTTGTCGGGACCAGAGCTTGCCGGTGAAGTCCCCTGCTTGTCGCTGGATGCATCTGCCGTGGTTGCTGGCTCATCATCCGCCTCCCTCTCTGCTACTAATGCAGCACTAACCACTTGATTGGTTGCCGCTATATATAGCAGCAACTTCTCTTGTGGCTTAGGTGCGACAAGTGTTGGAGTGGAGGACAGGTATCTCTTTAAGTCCTGCAGCGCAGCCTCCGCCTCCGGAGTCCATTTCATTGGACCTGCCTTTTTCAATATTTTGAAAAACGGCAGGGCACGCTCAGCAGACCTAGAGATAAACCTGCTGAGAGCAGCTACGCAACCGGCAAGTCTTCGTACATCCTTGACGCGCTTTGGTGCTTCAATCTGCTCAATGGCCTTGATCTTGTCGGGATTGGCTTCAATTCCCTGCTGAGACACGAAGAACCCGAGAAGCTTGCCGGAAGGGACTCCAAACACACACTTCTCGGGGTTAAGCTTGAGGTTGATCTTGCGCAGATTCGCAAAGGTTTCGTCTAAATCTTGAATCAGAGTTGCCTTGTCCTTGCTCTTGACCACTATGTCATCCATGTAGGCTTCCACATTTCTGTGCATTTGCGGCTCAAAAGCGTCATGGACTACCCTTGAAAATGTTGAACCAGCATTCTTTAAACCGAAGGACATCCGTATGAAACAGTATGTGCCACATGGGGTGATGAATGCGGTCTTCTCCTCATCCTCTTCTGCCATGAAGATCTGATGGTATCCTCAGTATGCATCAAGAAATGAAAGCAAGTCACATCCGGCCGTGGAGTCAACAATCTGGTTAATGCATGACAAGGGAAATGGGTCTTTGGAACAAGCTTTATTGACATCGGTAAAGTCGATACAAAGCCTCCATTTCCCGTTTGCCTTACGCACGACTACAGGATTGGCCAACCACGTAGGATGGAGCACTCCCCTGACAAGGCCTGCTGCTTCCAATTTCTTGATTTCTACTGCAATGAATTCTTGGCGCTCCACTGCCTGTTTCCTGACTTTTTGCTTGACGGGCCGCGCATGAGGACAGACGGCAAGATGGTGCTCGATTACTTTCCTGGGAACACCGGGGATGTCAGACGATTTCCATGCAAACACGTCGACGTTCGCCCGCAGGAAAGCAACGAGCGCGCTTTCCTATTTAGGGTCGAGAGTGGCACTGATGGTGAAGGTGCCACCAGTGCCGTCCTCCTTGGCGGACACCTTCTTGGTCTCTAGTGGAGCCGCCATTGTCTTCTTACACTTGCCGGTGGAGCTCGATGGTGCGTCCTCGACGGTAGCGCAGCACTCCGAAGAGGTGCGCTTGCCGGAGTGGGCATCAGAACTCTTGCCGGACTTGGTCTTTTTCTTCGCCCCGGGAGCTTCAACGGCAAGTGACTTGCGATCTGTTGCGGCTGCTGCTTCCCGGTAGATCTTGTCGGCGCAGATAAGAGCATCCTTCTTGTCGCCAGGGACGGAGATGACACTTATCGGGCCTAGCATCTTCAGTATGTTGTATGGATAGTGAGAGGCTGCCATGAATTTGGCGAGTGCTGGACGGCCGAGTATCCCATTGTAAGGCAATGGAAAGTCAGCAACGTCAAAAGTGACCCTCTCAGTCCTAAAGTTCAACTCGCTGCCAAATGTCACCGACAACATGATCTTTCCCTTTGGCTTGCTCCTTCCCGGATTGATTCCTTGGAATGTGCCGGTCTCTTCGAGCTCGCCATCAGGGATCTAGAGTTTCTGGAGTACCGTGGAGGAGATCAAGTTCAAGCCGGCCCCGCCGTCAACTAGCATCTTAGTGACCTTGAGGTTGCGGATGGTTGGTGAAACCAACATCGGCAAGCACCCGACCGCAGTTATGCGATCAGGGTGGTCCTCAATATCAAAGATGATAGGCGTGCTGGACCATTTCAGAGGCTTGCGTGACTCGATGGGTGGTTCTGCCGCGTTGACTTCTCGCACCCACTGCTTGAGCTGGCGGTGTGAAGTATGCAGAGAAGCACCTCCGTCAACGCACAGGACCTCTGTGGCTTTCTGGAACTCCTGTTCATCGGTCTCGTCATGATCCATATCTTCATCGTCGTCGTCATCTTCATCCTTGTCACGGCCGCGGGGAGGTCTGTCTCCTAGCCGCTACTTGGTCTTGCCGGGGCGTCCTCCTCGGCCGGGACGTTTCTTGCCGGCTCCTCCAGCACCTTCCTGGGCTTTCTCCTTGTCGCGTCACTCGTATTCAGCCTTTTGCTGCTCTACAAGCTGCTCGACCTTCTTGCAGCTCTGGAGGTCGTGGCCCTTGGTGCGGTGAATCTTGCAGTACTGCTTGTTGGTGCCGTCCTGCTTGTCGGTGACCGCCACAGCTTGGTAGTTGATGCCCGCGGCAATCTCCTTGCCGGAGCTACCAGCTTTGGCTTTCTTGGCGCCACCTCCGTTGCCGGACTGCTCAACGACTAGCACATCTTTGCCTTTCTTCTTCCTGTTGTTCCGCCGCCGGTTTTTCCTTGCTGGGGCAGTCTCCTCACTATCAGATCCTCCTGCTCCTGTATTCTCTCCGGGGAGTCTCCTCCCTTCCTCAGCACGTGCACACTTGTCGGCCAGGGCATATAGCTCACTGACGTCTCTGATCTTGCACATTGCCATCTCCTCCTGCATCCTGCGGTTTCGCACGTTCTGATGGAACGCACTGATTACCGCGGCAGGGTGGACATCTGGGATGTTGTGCTGTACACGGCTGAATCTTTGAATGTACTTGCGCAGGGGCTCTCCTTCCTTCTGGGCGAGAAGATGAAGATCGCTCTCTTGGCCATGAGGCTTGTGGCCGCCCGTAAAGGCGCCGACAAACTGATGGCATAGTTCTACCCAGGAGGATATGGAGTTGTCCGGCAAGTGCATGAGCCAGGATCTGACATTGGGTTTGAGCACCAGCGGGAAGTAGTTGGCAAGGATCTTGTCATCCCGTCCCCCGGCAGCTTGCACCGCGATGGTGTAGATGCTGAGGAACTCCGACGGATGCGACTTGCCGTCGTACTTCTCTGGTACGTCTGGCTTGAAATTCTTCGTACTGGGCCACTGGACTTGCCGCAGCTCACGAGTGAACGCAGGGCATCCTACCGCGTACGGCAAGTCACCTGGTTCCCCTGGCGCATGCATGTCGACAGAGGGCCCAGCGCGATGGTCTGATTGACGCCGCACTTCTCTCTGGCGCTCGACGCGAGTACGAGCGTCTTCTTGCTATCGTTCGTGAAGAACTTGGCGCTGATCGCGACGAGCTCGTGGATCCGATGATGCGGTGGAGTCGCTGTCGAGGTGGATCCGGCGAGTCGGCGATCTTGGCCTTCGGGGGGGAGAGTGCATGGTGGTTGCACCCCCACCAGTTTTGTTGCCACCGGCTCGTGCCTGGCAGTCCTGCCGCGGCCGCGATGCACTCGGCTACCGCGGAGTGTCGCCGTTGGCGAAGCCGATGAGACTCTGAATAGTGGCCCTCCATCCGTCGATCTTGTCTTCCGTTGGAGGGTAATCCAGGAGCAGTTGAGCTCACGCCAAAGCTTCTGCTGGAGTGGTGGGTAGCAGTGGTGAACGGTGCGAGGAGAGGGGTATGCTCGGACTTCTAACTATGTTAGAAGGAGCAGTATCCCGTCCAGGCGACCGTGTCTCGCTCGTGTCAGCATGTTGGCGTGCATGCTGGTCTTGAGCACCCCGAGACCCACCAGCTCGATCTTGGCCCAACATACGTATGGCACTGCGAGTACCATGACGCTGTCGGTCCTGCGCCTCCTGAGATGGGCGCGGAACATGTACGGACGCCGAGGTCTGCGCAGCCTTGTCCTTGGACCTGGCAGCGTCGTGAGCTCCCTCGTCGATGTCCGTTCTTCCGCCGGCGTCTTCCCCACCACTCGTTTGCTCCGGTGGTAGTGGGATTGACGTGGACGGAACAGCTGTCGCCGAAGTCTTCTTCTTTGGTGGCATGTCAATGAAGAAGATGAAGATCTGGCTCGTGTGAACGCCGGATCAGGTTCACACAACCTCGACGCCCCCTACCTGGCGCGCCAAAGATGTCGGGGAGGCTGATCCAAAGATGGGGACCGGCAGACCGGGCCCCTTTCGGTTCGGTGGGGGGCGGAGATCGCACGAAGAGCGGATCGAGGCCAAACACACGAGCAGTTGACCCAACTTCGGAGCTCTCCGGAGAGATAATACTCCTACTGTTGCTTGCCTGATTGTATTGAGTTCTTGCTCAGGAGCGCTGAGTGCTACAGTACACTCGAGCTGCTAACGAGACCGAGCGTGAGTGTTTTCTGGTTTCGAACCTCCCCCTACGTTGCGTATGGGCCTCCTTTTATATGGTCAAGGGGTCTCCGACAGGTGGCAACGTAGGCAAGGGCAAAAATGGAAAAGGGAATTGCGGTTGGTACAGCTACCTGAACATTATATCCTACCTAACCCTGACGGCAGGGGACAAAGGCATTGAATGCCCGTCTGTGTCGCTCAAATATTGGAAAAAGGACCGTCAGGGACGCTACCGCTTGCCATGATGGTGATCTTGTCAGCGTCGCTTGCCACCTCACACTGCTGGCTGCACAGCCTCCTGCCACACGCGCCTGGAAAGACCCCAAGGCGACACGTTGGTGGATGTGCTGGAGCGTGGGTACAGAGTGGTAGCCTGCCGCGGCAAGCGCCTTGCCGCGGCCGTTGTCTTGTCGCATCCAGAAGCTTGTCGCCCACCGGGCCTTGCCGGGTCGCGCGGCGCGTCGCGGCAAGTTCCTTGAAATGCCTTGGTTGGCCTTCCCGGCAAGCTCCTCCTGCCGGGGCCTTGTCTCCTTGGCTTAAATACTTTGTTCTTGAATGGTTCCAAAGGAACCACGGAGGACCTTGGCGGTCACCCGGCAAGCCTTGCCGCGGGGCGCTGCAACTGCCCGTGCACAAGTTCGGGATACTAGGGTACCCCTACTCTAGTACACCGACAGTTTATATAATGCACCAGAGGCCTAGCCGAAAATGTCGGTGGGGGAGGAGTCCTTGTCTTGATCGCCAAGTCTTGCAGAATCTTCCTTGTATGCGGCAGCTGTCCGGACTGGCCCATGAGTATACGGCCATGGGGGTCCTCGGCCCAATCTAACAGATCGGGAGATGACGTGGTGAGTACCCCGTAGTCCAGGACACCGTCAGTAGCCCCCTGAACCGGTCTTCATGTTTAGGGACGCTCCTCGATTCTTCCGAACCGTTCTTCATCTTCAGTCGTCGGGCTTGAAAACTGGTTCAACAAATCTTCTCATCTTCTATCTTGAGGATCACCGAAATGCATTCGACAAGTTTATACGTCAGGTTTCCGAGGAGCCCCTTTAAGTTTCCGGCCTTTATCAATGCCTTGTTATTTTTATGCCACAACTCGGGTTTGAAGTTGTTCTCGGGCGGCAACGTCCTCTTGCGTCCGAGCTCCAACGCCGGACTGCATTCGAGGTATCTTTTGCAACCGAGCACCAAATGCCAGACTGCTTCCCAGCTCTAACGCTGGACAATGTATCCGAGCTCCAACGCCGGACTGTATCCGAGCTCCAACGCCGGACTGTATCCGAGCTCCAACGCCGGACTGTATCCGAGCTCCAACACCGGACTATGTGTCTGAGCTCCAACACCGGCCTGTATCCGAGGTGTCATAAATCACCTTGGTTCAAAGAAGTTTGAAGGAGTTTAGCCGAGCTTAATGCCGGAAATTCCCTCTATGGAGCCAGCCACTAGCGCCCGAGCTTTATGCCGGACTGCTTCCGAGGTGGTGCACCACCCCGAATGTGGGCCGATTTTTGTCAATATTTTTTATTGGTGCAATTTATTCTCTGCCGAGATACATAGCCAGTAGCCCTCAAGGTGGGTATCGGTCTAAAATCCGAGATGCCCATGAAGGATGACATAAGTCCGCTGATCCCCGTAGCTGCTGAGACTCAGGTTGATTTGCAAAATCGGTCTGAGGATCAAGTCCTATCTCGGCAGAATACTTCGGGACACAAAAAGCGGCGTGCTCAGTCCTCAAGACTCCGGTTGGGTGCGGCCGACCAACCTGAGGATCAAAATCTCCTCGGAGACTGTATTACACTTAAAATTTTCTGCATTGGAAAGGCAATGCAGTAGCCCCCGAGACACTGGTCGGGTGGCAACACCAGATCAGGGGATCGATGTGCCCCTTTAATATTTGTGAATAATAAGCCCGAAGCCCAGTAGCCCCCGAGCCTTAATGCGGGCACGTGAGGCCGAATTAAGGATCGATATCAATAGTAAAATCACAAATTATGTGTAATGACTCTATGTATCCAAGTACTTTACGTCATTAATGCTCGGATCCGTATTGTACAAAACTTTGTTGACCGACCAGCAGCTTCCACCTCCTCGGCCAATAGCCGAGGAGTGTTTGTCCTACTTTATAAAGCCTTTATGAGGGCAAAGATTTACAACAAACAAGGCAATTTGGCCATACAGTTTTATAAACAAAGGTACACGAAGAGATATGTTATATTACTCTTTAACAGAAGAAATGTCTTCCAAAGAAAATAGTCCCGCTATCGGTTCCTTTCTTTGGGTTGTCATGCTAAGCATGAGCATGAAACCTCAGCTCCAATGTAAGAGCAAAATATCGAGGATTTAGTTTGGGAGGCCAGTTAATAGCCCCCGGTAGTGTTCGGCGACAGTCGAGGTCAAGCCGTAAACACTTCGTGCATTGTTAAGAATGGCCCGGCGTTTAACACCGACATCGGATCGCTGACCAGTTTTCGCTTATTGTGACAGTCAGTTTTCGGCTTTCTCCACTGAGGTGCTTAACCATGTGAGCTGGAAGCACAATCGCAGTGGTTCTCCCTTTGCACACCTAGCCGAACAAAGCGGAACGTAGGAGGCAAGCGAAGGAGCCGGGCAACCCAACTATTGACTGAAGACACAATTCGAAACCGATGCATGTAGAGCAATATCCGAGAATGTTTTTGCCGAATCTCTAAAGGTGTCCGGAGTTGCACTGCGAGACTTGTGCTGAAAACACACAAATAGTTTAAAGTGCCATGGGCTCGAAAAGCAAAAAAAACTTATTCGAAAGGTTAATGTCCGAACTAGATCATGTGTTAGGTGCCAATCCGAAAATTGGACTTTAGAAAAAAAGGTGCTACTACTGTGCTTTAACATGACACATCCTATCTCAAAACTTCAAGCGCGTCAGCCTACGGCTTCAACCTCCTATCCCGAAGGCGGAGTACTTCTTATTAGGCCAGTTTAGAAAACTAAACTCTAGCGGCTTTGAGAGATAAATTAGGCTCCCAGGCTAGTGACCGCACACTTGTGTCGAAAAAAGGAGTGATAAATAATAATAAAAAGTTTGCAACGACTAAGAAGAAAAACACTTATTATAAAACGGCTCAAATAAACATAAGAGCCCCCAAGTGACTTGGGTAAAAGAATGATTGTATGTACCGAAGTACTTGTATCATATCTATGTTCAACCAAACTTTAAACGCGTCTTAACCGACCGTCGGCTTCTCCCTCTTTGGTCAGGGACCGAAAAGTGTTATGTACTCCATCTGTCGAGAATATTGACGGTGTTTCCAATAACCAGGCAATCAGGCCATAAGGCTGTAGCAGACAAAGCGTGCTCAGGGAACTTATGCTATATTACTGGGAGGTGTAAGAAGCATCTTCGAAGAAAATAGTACCCCCACCGATACCTTTCTTCGGTGCTCATTGTTATTATGAGACTTGTGCAATAGATTTTTTGTACTCATGAGTTCCGTTGTGTGCGGCCATCATTGAAAACTATAAGAGCGCTAGCTTTCGGCTTCACCCAGTCTGAGGTCCGGCTCGGATGACCCGATCGTGACAATCGCAGATGTGCTCCCACTAGTAGAAAAGGGGGCATTGGTCTAGGCCGGGTCAGCCCACTGGTCCCGGTTCAATCCAGAACCGGGACCAATGTGGGCATTGGACCCGGTTCATTAGCCCCAGGGGCCGGCCGGGCCACGTGGGCCATTGGTCCCGGTTCGTCTGGACCTTTTGGTCCCGGTTTGTGGGACGAACCGGGACCAATATGCCTTGCTCCTGGCCCACCACCATTGGTCCCGGTTGGTGGCCTGAACCGGGACCAAAGGCTTCCCTTTAGTCCCGGTTCAAGCCACGAACCGGGACCAATTAATTGCCTATATATACCCCACGAGCAGAGCACTCTCACTGCTCTGTTTTTCGTGGCCGGCGAGGAGAGAGCTTTGTGGTGCTCTAGCTCACCTCCTATGCACACGAGGTGTTCGATGGAATGCCCGAGCCACACTACTTAAGCTTTCTCCTCTCCATGCTCCACCTCCAAGCTCAATTTTTCTCAATATTTGTCTAGGTTTAGCGGTCCGTCACGTCCCGTCCCCGTCTTCACCGCCGTCGATCGCCCGCGCCGATCTCGTTGCCGGCACCACCGTGGTGAGCCTCTTGTTCTTATCTTCTTTCTGAAAGGAAAAAACTCTTACTTGTATGTTTATATAGATATTTGTATAATTTTCTTACTTTTATTATTGCATCTTATATAGTGCGATGGTTTTGGTATCCGCCCCCGTCGGCCCTCGTCCTGTCTATGATTCAGATGTGGTATATATTATCTTTTCATAACTATTGGTTCATTTATTGTTTATGACAATTATGCCGGCCAACGTGACATAGATTTTATTTATCTAGGAGGTTGTTGAACCGGAAATTCCAACCGACCCTATTGTCGAGAGGTTAAATTTAGTTGAAGAAGAAAACAATTTGTTGAAGGAAAAAAATAGAAAAATTGAGGAGGAGAAGATGATATTGGAGTTGCATGTTGCGGATGTCGTCGATGATCACAAGATCAAGATGGATGCAATGCGCTTGAAGATTAGAAAGATTAGAAAATATGCCATTCATACCGAGGCTTGGTATCATTATGTCGTTGGATCAGTTGTTACATTGGTTGCGATTATGATCGCATTTGTTTTTGCATTGAAATGTTTTACATATTTTCAGTGTATGGTTTAATTAATTTAGATGCTCTCCAGAGCTTTATGTTGTTAGATGAGAACTATGCATGTACTTTGGTTTTAATGTGATGATGAACTTCTATTAATTTGGTCACTTAATTATCTATTCATGATGTTCTGTAATGATTTTTGACACACTTAATTATATATAATGCACGCAGATAAACCGACAATGGATGTACGGTTCAAGACACACCTCCGAGTACATTAAGGGCGTGCATCAAAAGAGCACCAACCAAAACAGTTGTGTCTGCTTTGATGCAACAACCGAGAGGGGAAAGGACACATATTATGGTTACATAGGGGACATATGGGAACTTGACTACGGAGTAGATTTTAAGGTCCCTTTGTTTAAGTGCAAATGGGTCAATCTGTCAGGAGGCGGGGTACAGGTAGACCCACAGTACGGAATGACAACAGTGGATATGAAAAATCTTGGGTACACTGACGAACCGTTCGTCCTAGCCAATGATGTGGCACAGGTTATCTATGTGAAGGACATGTCTACCAGACCAAGAAAGAGAAAAGATAAGGAAGCGAATACATCATATGATGAGCCAAAGCGCCACATAGTTCTTTCAGGAAAAAGGGACATTGTGGGAGTGGAGGACAAGACAGACATGTCTGAAGATTATGAAAAGTTTCATGAAATTCCTCCCTTCAAAGTCAAGGCTGACCCCAGCATCCTGATAAATGATGAAGATTATCCATGGTTACGGCGCAATAAGCAAATGACACAAGCGAAGAAAAAGTGAAGACTTTCTCCCGCAACTATTATGATGATACCATGCCAACTTTGTAACAGACTAGTATGATACCATTGTCCATTTTGTACATGCACATGCTATGTGGGTCAATTTATGATACCATGCCAACTTTCAACTTTTTCAGAGTTCATTTGAAATGCTTTAATGTCTTATGGTTCGGCCCTCGTAATAATAAAAAATAGCAACAATAAGTATTTTGTTATAAGTAGAAACAAAATAAAATAAATAGAGCAAGAAAGAAAACAAAAAAACAAAAAAAAGTGTTTTCAAATTTAAAAACTAATGGCACTAACAGAAAGTTTATAATTTTCCTAAAACTAAAAGCAAAAACAATTA